>NC_080051.1:21574081-21676581 GCF_026212465.1 Amaranthus tricolor | reverse complement strand
GGAGGTGTTGCCAAAATCTCCACTCACCTTTTAAAGTTAATCATTAACGTTTATTTAAATTCTTTTTCCTTTTTTTTTATGTAACACTTGAATTTCCTTCCGTCCTTCACGATTTTGGTTTCGTTTGAGGGGTTGGAAATTCAGGGGTTGGAAATTCAGGGGTGTTACAGGTACTAAATGGTGGTAATGGACTAATGAGAATGATTTATAGTGTAAAATTTCATCAAATCATTTGATGAAACTTTGATCAAAAAAAGTTTTTTTGTTTACAAATTTTCATTACCACCAAATATCACATCTCCCAATAGTAATGTATTAGAATGAATTTTATGAAGAAAATAAGATGATTGAAGCTAGACAAGCATTACCATCAAGATAGCTAAGAGATTTTTCAACCAAAATTATACTAGTTTTCATTTCCACTATCACTATTTGATACTACCTATCTAACGAGTCGTTAAAACTTAATAACATAAATTACAATCCCGCATAAATGTTTACGAGTGTTTTAAGCGTAGAACTAGTCTTGGCACTTAATTAGTCAAATAAATTGAGTCTTGTTCTTGTATCGAAAAGAATTAAATTGAGACCCCCACAAACCACAATACATACCTTGCCATTAAGCCTTAGTTTCCCATTAATAACTAGATTAGTTAGTTAGAAATTACTTTTTATATACAACAACTATTATTAAATTTATTTAATTATATATGTAATATCCAACCATAAATTAAATTTAAGTTGAAATAATGATGTTTCAATCCCAAATGTTTTGTATAATTAAAAATTAGAACATGAAAACTCTATCCATTAAGGGAACCTGACCAAGCCCTACCTGATCAGTTAATAAAAATAATGTAAAGGTAATATACTCATGACGATGGATTAAATCATGTTAACATCACTTTCTCGTGGGTTAGTTTAAACACTAATTTTCTATTGAGACCGTCTTATTGTGAGACCACTTTAATTTGATCAACTCAAATGATTAAAAAAAATTGTTTCTTATACAAGTGTGAATTCAAATTTCACGATGAGATGGTCTCATACGGGCTCATACAAGACTTGTTATTTATATAAAAAAAATATTATAAAACTCAACGAAACCATTAAACTAATGGTTGAAGCCCCATAATATGTTGTATACTCTATTAAGTGTGAACGCAACACATGTCTTCTTTAAGTCGTTAAACATGATACTAATCAACAAATATTTCATTTCAAATAAAAAGTAGATGAGATTCAAACTTGTTATGAATTTTGGTACTCTTAATTTGTTACACTCTTCATTTGCTTTTGAGTTACTATTTATTAATGATTTTTAATTTGTATTTTATTCTTAATTTAACATCAAAAAATAGTCAAACGAGATCTTATTTGATTCGTCTCAATATAATGTTTATTAACATCTAACTTTTATTTTTTAATTATACACAATCATCGCTAGTAAGTAGTAAATTAGTGCATTGAAAAATGTGAAAAAATAAATTGGACATTTGAAATAAAATAGAGAAAGTATTATTTTATTGCATAATTAATCGAATATAATATTTGGGACTATGTGTATTGTATATCTAAAACATTAATAATTAAGTAGCCACTTTTGCGTGAAGAAAATAATTGCAAACTCATACCAATTCAACATTTTGTAAAATAATGGTTTATTCGTTGACCAATAAATAGATGTGGCTTAAGGCTTTTAGTTAAGCAACTTGTTCCAACAATGAGCAACCTAGTTATAGTACACTTAAAATGAAAAGGACTTAAAAAGTCAAATTAAGTATGAAGGATTAAACCCCCTAATTGCCTAGGATCTATGAATATGATTAGAGCCTAGGAATTGAATTGGAAAAAAGTTGATTTAAAATCCTAATTCTTAATTTATAGTTGAAACTTTAAGATATACTCCCTCCGTTCCTATTTGTTCTTCCTATTTGGGTATTTCACAAAGATTAAGAAAAAGAGAATCTTTGGTGGTAGTGGGTATTATTTTAATTATATAATAGTGGGAAGTAATGATTGTATTGGAAGTATGAGGTTGTAGTGGGTATTATTTTAATTAAATAGTAGTGTGAAGTAATGATTGTGTTGGAAGTATGAGAGAAAAAATAATTATAAATAAAAGAAAATGGGTACATTAAAAGAAAAAGGGGATTTTAAGGGGTAAAAGTGAGATAAAAACTTTCTAAAAATAGAAAGTATTCCAAAGTGGAAGAACTTTTGAAACTGCCCGTTATAGTAATGTGGAAGATCAAAAAGGAACGGAGGGAGTATTATATATTATATCTCCTTCTATTCAGCTTATGTGTCCCATTTTTTTTATGGTCAAGTCACTTTAATTGTCCCATTTTCTTTTTTTTGGTATGGGTTTTTTACTTTTATACCCTTAGTAGCTTTATTCTATTTTCAATTATACCCTCCATTATCCATATTAATTTTCCTCCCTTACATTAAAAACCTATAATACCACTCTCTTTCCCACCTTTAGGGTCTCACTTTTGACTCTCCTTAAAATCCGTGAAAAGTCAAATGAGACTCTTAAGGTGAATAGGAGGGAGTATATTTTAAGTATATTATCTCAAAAGTTAAATGACTATTGATTAATGCAATTTTCATTCATTTTATGCGTGATATTTGTTATGTTTTTATGCGGTTTTTGTTATATTTCATTTCTTTTTCTTGGGTTTACACCTCTTTCGAGGAAAGCATGCGTTTATTTATGTTTTTGTAGGTTTTCCACCTTTTTTCCAAGCAAAGGCATGTCAGAGACGATGCTCCCGAATCTCCCGCGAGGCTTGGAGGAAGTAAGAATCAAAGCCGAGGAAGAAATGAGTCCAAGAGGTGAAAAGGAATCCAACCCAAGTAAAAATATTTGGGTTCATTAGCTTCGAATCGACAGGTCATAAGTCGAATTTGGAGTTCTAATGAAGAAACTATGACATTTCCAAATCGGCAATGATCGAGCAAAAATAAACTTCCGCAGAATGTTGAACGAGTGATCGTTTCATGTGCAAAACAGCAGCAGGCAGCAGCAGCAAAATAATGCTAATAAAGAGTTTCGATCCTACGACCCCCTTAACATAATCCTTCCCAGGTCCATTTAGAGGAATTAAACCCTCTTTAAAAGAGAATTTCGAACAGTAGAGAGCAGTAGCTTTTCTTAGTTTTCATTCCTCTTTTCCCCACTTTACTCTTATAAACCCTACTTTAATTTCTTTAAATTTTCTTGTCTTTATTTTAATTTTCATAACCAAAACTTTATTTCATTGTTTATTTTAGTTAATTATATCTGTCTTCTCTCTTTTGTTGGTAATTATTTGAAGCTTTAAGGTATTTTAATGGAGTTTGATGATAAACATTTATGGGTTTTTGTTATTTGCTCTTCAATCTTTCTTATATTTTGTGGGTAAATTCTAATCTCATTTATTTTTAGTTTTATTTTGTTTATTAGCTAATATTATTTAATCTATGTTATTACTCATTTGTTCTTGATTATTTTCTTTTATCTTGTTCATTTTTAAGTTATTGGTGGCTAAAATGGTTTATTTGTTGTTAATGGTTTTGTTAGTTGTAATGTTGATTAGAGAGTAGTTATCTAGGGTTCGGAGTTGATTCAACTTGTGCTAATGGATTGATTATGGTTACAAATGGGTCGATGTTGGTTTGATTGTGAACCCGAAAAGTGGATCACTCCGCTTATTGCGTTGAGGTCACCGGATTGCCTTTCAAGCACCAGCGAGAGTTGGGTTTGTTGGAATTTCGACATGCTCAATGGGCAGAGTCGAGGGCAAGGGATCAACAAGAGTTGACCTTTGCACCCAACCTATGGAACGTGAGTTTTATCCTTCATCTACGAGAGTAAGGAAGAATTGACGGGTTGTTGGATTTTTGTTGCCCGTAGGTCTTGTTCTCACTCACGAGAGTGATGGAAATGGGATTCTCGGCGGCGATTTCAATCCCGATTCAGGATCGGATCGCTCTTCGTATTTGAATCCACACCTTTGCAATCAAACCAAAGTAAACCCTAAACTAACTATATAAGGTCCATAGCACACGAGTTAGCCCCTACCCCAATGTTTCTTTGTTTATTGTTTTCATTGTGGTGACCATAGCTTAGACCATCATCTTCCATTATATGATCCCCCAACATCTAAAGAGGTCCTAAGTCTCGCAACTCGTCTCCTTGTGGATTGATTAGCAACGTCACTAAAAAGTCCTTTGTCAACTATGTCACCTAGCTATAAAATTAATAAGAAAAATTACTGTGAATAATACAAATTTTCACTGATTTTCCTACAGTAATACCAACTTATAGTAACCATGGATAATACTAACTTAGAGTGTGTTTGTCTTGAATTATATCAGTTTTTATCTATAGTAGGTTGTTTGACAAAAAATAAAGGAAAATTATTATTTAAACAAATGTCGATATTCTTATAAGAAAACATACTCTAAAATTAGTATTATTCATGATTAATCAAAAATTGCTATAATTTTTAAAAAATTAGCAAAAATTTATATTATTTACCACATAAATTATGTGGGAAAAATCCATAAAGATATGTTCTCTAAATTTCCCTAATCTCAATTTTAAGGTAGACCACATATTGCATGTACATAAACATGAGCTTGTCCCTTTGTTAACTTTTTCTTTATGTCTGCAGCAACATTTTATCTATGTGAAAGCATATGTTTTGCTTTTAGATTTAGACAGTATTATCATTTTTGGCGTTAACTATATGGCCAATTATGTTGTGACAAAATCAGTTAAGCAGAACTTTCTTCTGTGAAATATATGTTACTTGAACTCTCGTACGCTCATGTCAATATTCGTTTTGGCTATTCGTTGATTAATCCGAAGTTTTCAGCAAAAATAAGTGTTTTAAGTACTCTATATATGTTCGAGTGTCAAAAATCTGACACGGGAATGTAGCAGTCTGACTTTTCTTGACTTTGGGCTTGGATAAGGATCAACTTTGTAGTTTTTGTGGGCTTTATGATTGGTATTTTGAAGGAATTGGAATTTGGAACCGTGAGTCCGTGACTTTGAATCTTTGATGTGGCAATTTATGGGATATTCAAGCCTATAACACCACTTTTGTTGCTTGGTGTTTCATCTTTTTTCCCCTTCTTTGGGGACAAGCTAGAATGAATAGTCGTTTTTGAGGGTAGTTTTAAGGTGAAATCACCTAAAGCCCAACTTAAAAAAGAGCTCAAATTAAGCTATTATTATTATAAAAAATTATATTTGCTTAAATAACTTCTAACATGAATCGAATTTGCAACATTGAGTTTCTTAATTAAGCGCATGACCGCTGAACTACATAAGAAAACAAACTGAAACTTTACTTATATAAGGGCTCTTTTCTATTTTTCGCTTAAGGTCCAAAAATTGTTAGGAACGACACTATTAGAATGGTGAAAGTTCTACAAGTACATGGTCAACTACCAAACTTAAATAATGTTCTCGTTAAAATAGAAAACAATTAAAGAAAAGGGCTCATTTGCAGTGGTTGTAGTAGTAGCACAGTGGTTGGTCGAAAATCATGAATTGCTTGCAAAATAACACCAAGAACCCCGGAGATGAGCACAAATAAAGGTCTAGATGTTGCATTGCAGATAAAAGATGACTAATGATTTGCTTGGTGCAAGAGTGTAGATTAGAGAAATCTCAATGATTTTGATGTGATTGTTTAACGTGAACATATGAAATAGATTATTCTCTTCATATTTTATGTGGTGAGAATCAAAATCTTGTCGAAAGAGTGAAAAGGGAAGCCTATTAATAGGCGAACCCATGAATCTAGAGGGATTACATATCCTAGTATCAACCCTATAGACTAGGCAAGCACATAATTCGAGGCACTAATGATGATTGAGTGGTTTTTTTTAATGTGACATTACAAATGTTGTTTGCAGAATCTATCGAAACAACCTTAGTGTTGATACAACGGCAACATAACGTAAAACTGTAAAAGTGTACAACTCATCCATCAATCTCTGCCTAAGTAGGACTCACTAAGTGTCTTTTTACACTTGGTTCTTTTAATCTATGGCTTAATATACTTTTTGTTAGATCAACCAACTCGGTATTACCCGGATTGGGGTGACAATTTAGATTTGGGCATGCATGGCCCATTTTGACGAAGTTTGAGTTGGGCTGAATTTCAGGCCTAATAAACCAGGCTAGCTTTAATAAATTTGTTATTAGACTTTTACACGAGTCTCATACAATAGGAGAGTTGATTACATATAAATCCGATGAGATTCCATTCTAAAACCAATTGGTAATAAGAGGAGTAGTCCATCAAGCTTATATATATACTAGTCAAACTTTCTCTAATTATTCAATGTGGGATCATATGTGGGATATCTTTCAACAAGCTCAACCTTTATAAAATTGGCAATAGACATTCTTCACAAGAAGGACAAAGTCTTCAATTGCTATTACTCTCAACTTTTAAGCAATGCATTGAGTAATCTGATTTATTGAAGCAAGTGCCTATGATCAGGTGAATATATCAAGCAAGAGTCATACCATCAAAGGCTAATTGAAGTACTTGCAATTTGTAAAGGATACTTTTGCTATAGAATATTAAAGGTACTAATTACTATACAATAGAAAAACGTTTGCTGACTAAAGTGTCTTGCATTATTGCTATTATTGTTCCTGTATTTGTATAGGACACAATTAATTAATAACTAAGTCAAGATTAGTCCAAGGATTGTTCTTAAGTAAAGGTTTAAGCTTGATTACAGGTTTGTTCTTGCTATCAAGCCAAAACTTACTGTAAGACCACTTTTCAAAATGCTTTGTTAACCAGCAAATTGAACAAGGGTTAGGAGTGCCTGGAATGGTTTTCTGAGGACCTACTCCAACGCCCAAGTCAGTGTTTGTAAGATATAAATTGCCTAACAAATCCTTCCAAGTGCACAATGACAATAAGGTGGATTATTACTTAGGGCTTTTTAGCGTGAGGCTATAAATTTAATGAATAAAACCTTTTCTCAATCAATAGATGTTCTTTATATTTTTCAAGTTGTCTTTTGAAGATCAATTGAATTTAATGAATTGGTTCTTACTTAATGTACAAGTAATAAATTGCAGTTCATATGCTTTGAGTAAAGTTGTCTTTTTTGTAGAGAATTTGTTGCCTTATTTATGGCGTAAAATTGAGTATTTATAGCATATCAATAGACTGTAGAGGAATATCCCAAATACCCTCAGTAGATGTCTTTTGCAATCCCAAAATACTGCCTTGTTTGGATTAAAATAAATACTCTCAGCGGTGCATTTAATGCCCTAACCAGAATTACCCTCCTAAGCGCTTGACATATGTCCCACTATTGAAAAAAAACCCTTTTGGCATTATCTTTTGAGTGACCTATGTATTGTAGATGTACTTATGAGACAGTTTTAATTAATGCATTGTTCTTTTATCTCTCTTGAATTACTCTCCCAGTTATGTAATAGTTTTTTCCCTAAATTAGGTATCGTTTTGTAGGTCCTAAATATTAGTAGTTAATTATTGTTTACTAATTTATTAACAATCAATTTTGACCCTAATTTAGGGTCCCTAATTCTGACACGTACAATTATAAGCTATAATTAATTGATTTTGTAATGCTTAACCCATATACAAACCTAAAATAGTAGTTACTCCTCGAGTTTATAAAGTGATACGGGCACTTTAACACAAAGAGGTAACCCATATACCAATCTAAAGGAGATTCACTACTAAAATCAATCGATAGTAAAAAGAGTTGTTTTTCAAAATTATAAAGTGATGTATATTGTTCTTCCTCCGAAATGAGACAACTCACATCTGAATAAAAATGTCATTTCAACATGTTTTTGTTGGAAAATTAAAAGTAGAATAAAATAAAGATATTATTAATTCAGAATATTATGTTTTTAGGAAGTTAAGATATTTTTTAATATTTTGGATATTAAGGTTATTTTGTTTCCTATTATTTAGGTTTAGGTTAATCTCATGTATAAATAGACGTATTCCTCTCATTGATAAATCAATACAAACCCAAGTATTCAAAACTCAAATCAATCTTTATTTCCGCATTATAATTTTCTACATGGTATCAGCGCCGTAAGGTTTTGCTGGACGGAAAACTCTATCTGTTTTTTTTATCATTGATCATAATCGACTAAGATCGATCCAAACAAAAATCAAATCAAAACAAAAACCAATCAAACCAAACCAAATCAAAACCAAAATCAAACCAGAATTATGATTTTTATGGCTCAAATGGAACAACACTTGATCCAACTCATCCAAAAATATAACAAAAAAATTCGTATTTGGGCAGAAATTTCTGAAGTTAAATTTCAAAAATTACACCAAGTGGTGTAAAGAAATTCAGACTGAAATTGATGATCGGGGGCGACTCAATCATATTATTACCGTCCCTCCTAACACCAGAGATCAACAATGGATCCAAAGTGATAAATTGGTAATCTCTTGGATCCTTGCAAGTCTTGAACCCATCATTATTTATTGTGTTCTTGACTATACTACTACTGCCCATGAATTGTGGACTTGGATTCACATCTTTCTTGGGCCAATTTCACTACCTCCTGTGAACGACCCATCCAGTGTGAGATCGCAAGGGGGAGAAATATACTAGATAAGGAAAACCTGAAACCCAGAATTATTAATCAAACCTAAAACCGAGATCAAGACCCCTGAAACCAAGGTTTAAAAGAAAAAATTCTCAAAGGTACAGATAATTTGCTAGAATGTCACTGATTCTACCACCACCACCAATACCAGTGTTCACGGTGAGTAAAAAATCGAAAATAATGAGAAAGAGAAATTCAGTTCAAAAGTGAGAAGCACAGAGGAGACCGTGAATGAGGAGAGTAATTTTTTATTTTCTCATTTAATTCTTTTTTATATGGAGGCACAAAATAATAAAACCCTACCCCATCAAATTCCCATGACCCATGAACCATTTCTTAACTCAACCCATGTTTTTTGTGAGTTCCCAGCCCATCTCACTCCTCTTCCTTCACAATCCAACTCATGTGAGTCTAAAATCCAACAACCTAAAATTCAAAGCTTTGACCCAAATAATAAAATAAATCAACCTAATTTGCTTCTTGACCTTTTGTCCAAACTCAAAAAATTGAAAATAAATTATGACAAATTTGCTGATGATATCATCAACATGCGCTTTGTAAAATCAAAAGATCAACTAACAGACTTTCTGTTAAAAGCAATTGGATTCGAAAATTTAAAAACTATTGTGCAAGTTTGGTATCGGTGATCCCAAGACCTAACTTGGGGGAGTGTAAGAAAATAAAAAGTAGAATAAAATAAAGATAATATTATTTCAAAATATTATGTTTTTAGGAAGTTAATTTTTTTTTAATATTTAAGATATTAAAATTATTTTATTTCAGGTATTTTGTTTTCATATCGAGATGGATTTTTGGTTGAGGGGAGATGCCACCAACTATTTGGTATTATATTGGGGACTCAACTCTCATCTCTATTATAATGAGATGCAAGTCAAAATTGGTTAGGTAATGCTCCTTTTGACAGGAATTTGCTGGGAATGATTTGTTTTTTTTTTTAATTTCTAATCATAATTAAATTAGGTGAATTAAGTACATAATTAAATATCTTGATCTGAAATTGGCACATGTATCGTATATACAAATAAGCCACCACTCACTCCATCTCAATATTTTCTTTTAAAAACTCTCAAGTTGAAAGATATCATATATTTCATATGCCTATGAATATGATTTATGACAGATGAACAAAACAAAAAGTAACCATTCAATATCTCTGTGTACATTCTTCCTACATGTATGTGAGGTTCTTTTTTTTATTTGTATAAACACTCAAACTAAAGAATAAATAAAGGTATAAATTAATGAAGAAAATGATAAAATCACTAAAATCCTTGTTTTTGTATCTAAAAATTAATATAGAATGGCTTGAATATTGATCTGTGATCAGGATCGGGTTGAATCTGGACCCAATGGTGAAGGACCAGTCCCTTGATTTTGTTTGATTGAATTCAACTTCTCAAGTATTAATTTGGCTCGGAATCTGGCAATGAAATCATCCGCTTTAGTATTCACATCTGGACTTGGACAAAACAAGCTTGATTTTGTGCTAGGTTTTTGATTGTTCGGTGAACTGTCTTCATCTTCTGATCGTGAATAACCACTGCGTGGACTGTTATTGTTGCTTTCTAATCTCACATAATCACCTTGCATCACATACCTCCATGGTGGCATTTTGAATGACGGCGGAGGTGGTGGTGGCGGTATTGGGATCAGTGGCGATTCACTGCCATTACCTCTGTTTTGATTCACGCGGCTGGCTGGTGGTGGTGGTGGAGCTGGAGGAGCTGATTGTGAAAGGGTATGGACTTTCTTTTTACTCTTTCCTTTTTTAGAAAATAAGTTTTGGAATATGGAATGTGGTGGTGGAGATAATGGCGGCGCCGGTATCGGTTTCGGAGGTGATGAAGGTGGAAATTCAGGTGTTGATTTTGAACGGTGAATTGATACTTTCGGAGGTTCAATGAACTCCGACAAATTTTCATAACTTCTTCTTGTTTGTTTTCTTTTCCTTCGTGGTAGACGGCCTAGGGTTCTAATCACAATTCCTCCTCCTTTTTTATCTATTTTATCTTCCAATGATTGGCCTACTTTTGTTCGTAAACGAGGTGGTGTTCGTGGTGGTGGCGGAGGTGGAGGCGGCGGTGGCATTTTGATTTGAACTTGTGATCTTGATTCTCTTTTTGGTGGACTCTTCTTATTTTCATGCTTCTTTTTTGATAAAATCGATGAATATGTACGTAGTGGTGCCGGAGGAGGCGGAGGCGGAGGAGGTGGTGGTGGTGATGGTGGCGGCCATAAGTAATTGATTTGTGATAAGGGTGATGATGGTGACAATGGTTGCTGTGGAAATGAAGCTTGTTGTGATCTAGATTCCCTATTCGTCGAGTTGTTCCGCTTCTTTTGCAAGGGCGGCGGAGGTGGTGGCGGCGGTGGAGGTGGTGATGGAGATGGCCAGAAATACGTCGGTGATACCGGTGATAATGGTTGTTTTGAGTATACAGGCGGTGATGTTGAAGCTCTCTTTGTGGGGTCATCGTTTCGCTTAGCATCACGATTCTTGCGCGGAGGCGGAGGCGGTGGTGGTGGTGGTGGTGGTGGTGATGGTGATGAACAGAAATACGATGGCGATAGCGGTGGTGACAACGGTTGGTTTAAGTAGGCTGGTGGTGATACTGGAGCAGGTTCAGACTTGTTGTGATCAATTTGGACAGTATCCTTGTCAATGTTCTTAACATCAGCAATTTTCTCAGGAGTTGTTAAAGGCGTAATGTCATTAGCACTACTTGCACAAGTATTATCAACCTCAATACATTTAACATCAATTTCATCTTCATCAACCACACCCAAAGATCTGCTGCGACTAATCCGACTTTCAGATCTTACAAACTGATAATTACAAACATGAGTATCATCATAAAAGCGCCATCGATTCTCATTCACCATCGACGATCCCTCTAATCGAAGATCTGGGTATGAACTGCTATTCCTTCTCAATCTCCTTACACTATCTACATTACCAAAACTATTATCTTGATATTCATACCATTGCCGAGGAGTCAAATCAGTAGATTTAACAGCCTGATCTCTTCTCATAGGACTATTCCCTGGTGTTTGATCATCATTATCCTTCCTTCCTAAAAACCCACAAACAATAGCAAAGATTACAAGTACAAGATTAAGTGAATTCCAACTACTCTTCACTAAACTTGGATTAAACACTTGTCTAGCCAAAGACAGAACAGAAGGAATCACAATAGATAAAAACACAATTGCAGCAAACAGCAACAACACAACAAGAACTCCGGTGTTCAGAAACAGGCTTGAAGCTGCTTGGTGTCGTCTGCGATGATGGCGATTTGCAGCCGTGCTGGGCAGCCAAAAAGGAGGTGGGTCTTCCTCTTTAAGCTCCATTTTATGGTAAACAAAATGAATGAATGTGTGTTTGATTAATTGAGTTCCTCCTTTCTGGTTTCTGGGTTTGCTTTAGCTTTAAAGATAGTAATACCTTTTAGGTTGGTTCAACTTTTTTCTTAAAGCTTTTATGAAAAAATGGTTGTTTATATAGATTTTGCTGGCTTAATGATTAATATGGGAAACGGCTGCTGGGTAATGGAAAAAAAACATGAAGAGTGGGGCTCACATAACGTATTTTCTTGCAATAAAACGCGTTTATTCAGTGGATAATTGTATTATTATTATTATTATTATTATAATTATGTAAAAATCCAGCTAGTTTAAACTTAAACTTTTATGATGTCCAATTTTGCTGTCATTCACCATTTGGGGCAGCTGTACCTGTAATGTACAGTTTTGGTGCATAATTGTATTTCTTTCAACTTTGAAGTAAATATTGGGGTTGGGAATTGGGATACTAGTACTAGCTAGCCCCTGGATTTTAAGGAAACTATCTCTAAATTTTTGTTTGGCCACTAGAAGAAGATCCTTCATAGTCTTAATTCAAAATCAGATTAATTTTAAGTTGATTTAAAATCGGGTCTTATATTCATATTAATTTTTACATAATTTTAAATTCATTTGAAGTCAGGTTAAAGTCGGGTTCAATTATAATATCAAGTTATTGACTTGTTTTGAACACCCTCTAAATGCAACATGTAATATTTCACTTGAAATGAGGGGTGCATAAGATTTAAGTCTGTGTCTATTATATCACATTGGCTTTGATATCCCATCAAAAATCTAAATTAACCAAAAGTTTAAACTAATACTCAAACTCACATAATTATTTTAAATTAGGGATATTATTAATGGTACCATTAAGTTTTTGTACTTTACTAATGGTATTCCTAATTTTTTTCGATTATCAATGGTACCCTCGTGTTATTGAGCATTTTACAATCGTAACCTTTTCTAATTTTTTTCCATCCAAAACCGTTAAATTTTTTTTCTTTTACTTTTATTTTTCAATTTAAAACAATAAAAAATAAAAGAAAAAGAAAAAAAGTTAACGGTTTTGCACGATTTTAGACTGAATAAATAGAAAAGGTTATGGTTGTAAGACGCTTAATAACACGAGGATGTCATTGATAAAATTTAGGGATACCATTAATAAATTGAAAAAATTTAAGGGTACCAACTACCAATTGATAATTTCCCCTTAAATTATAATCATGAGGATTATTATTAGTGTGAAAAATAGCAAAATAATAATGCAAGAGGTGGAGGGAAATAGAAGTAATGACTACAAATGATTATCTATAGTGTTTCCCATTCACATCAATTGCTTATAACTTTTCTCCTTCTAAAAATCCTTATAGGCCAAAATAGGGAGGGCCAAACAATTATTTTATTTTCCTAGTGATTTTTGTCTTTTTTTAAATTTGAGAAGCTACTAATCTAATCCATGTGCATTGTTGGTCGAATTTTATTAGAAAAAGTGAGAAAAAAATCAAAATGTCACGTGCTTAATTGAGTGGCCTTTGCTTGGTTGGACACTTAAGCTTGATCAACCACGTAGCCGTGCAATTCTCTGTTTTGATTCTGGGTGGATATGGTTGATTGAGCTGTCTTCTTGCTCAATGGACCGAGTACCGACCCTCTAATTTTACAATTATTCGTAAAATAAAGCTTGATTGGGTTAAACTACTAATGGACTTGTAGGCATTCTGAACGTAGGAAGGTTATTGTCTATTTCCGATAATTAATTTAGATTAAATGACAAATTCATAATTATCAACATCCATTGCAGTGATTTATTGTGTGTATGATTGTTCTCATCTCCAAGGCTAATTCTTGTTTAAATACTTCAAACTTTCAAGTATTGTTGTGAGGAGAATTAATTGAAACTTAGGTAAGACGGTTGCTTCAATTCAAATCAAGTTTTTGTGCATACTTTGTCCACGCCCAAATTCTTCCAGTAGTAAAATGTGTTATTCTCTATATTTAACTAACAATTATTTTTTTTGCATTCTATTCACCAATCAGATCAGATTTTAATTTATTTTTTATTTAATTAGTATTAATGTAAATTATATTAATATCAACGGCTTAGTTTTAACAAAATGCAAATAGTTTTTTAAGGGCACAAATAGTGTATTGATTTGTAAATAACATGGAAATAGTATAAGTGGAGAAATAGAGCGTAGATTGAGCAGCTAATCTTTGAAGTCATAGTCATATTATTCTTGTATTCCTTTATACGAGTTTTCGTAATTTTTATGGTCTTCTGTCTGACGCATTACTAAGTATTTTATTTGTTTTTCGTTAACCCCAAAGTTTAGATATTAAACTAAATAATTAATACCTCAGTTTATTTTATTGTATTTTATTGATTATATTTAGAATATTTCATACATGAAAAGATAATTTATAAATGATTTTTGTTGATATTTCAAATTATGAGTTAAAATAAATATGTGAAATTCTTTTTTACTCGTATTAATATAAGAAAATCTATTTTTTTTTATAAAAGTGAGACTCAAAAAAGACTTTTAAAATTATGCAAAAGCAACTATAACCAACACTATGAAATAGCAGGACTATATAGTATTCGTAAAACAATAATAATTATAATTCATTATTGAACAAGTTTTGTATGAGACCGTCTCACCATAAAATGATTGCTTATTTTTTTAATTGATCACTTTAAGATTATAAGTGATCACTCTAAGGTTATAAGTGATTACTCTAAGGTTATAAGTGATTACTCTAAGATTACAAAATTATAATTCTAAAACTATAAGTAATCACTTTAAGATATAAGTGATCATTTTAAAACAGTTTGTGTATTGGGTCAGTCTAATAAAGATGGACTTACTCTGAGATTGTTTCCTTTGAGAATTTATGTTACACAAATTATTGCATAAGACAGACTCACCAAAAAACTCCTCTCATACATGGTTAAATAGTGCATTTAATACATATAACAATATGATCGATCAGCTCTTGTTTGAGGTCGTCTCACTAAGTGATGGTCAGTCTCTGACGGGATACCTATTTGTATAATTAATTGTGTTTGGAATTTATATATGATCTGTCATTGTTGACCAATTCCTAATTATTGGCAAGATCTCAATTCTCAAAGCATTATGATAGGAGTAACAGGTTTCTTAGGAGTTTGATTTCTAATAATTAAATATGTGTTGTGTGTTTGGTTGGTAAACAGGATTCATGCTCCTTATGAACCAAGATTTACAATAAGACGTGAGAAGATGACAATCAAATATCTTGTCTTAATTCTTAAGTATATTGTGTCATTCTTTTTACTTTATATAATATAAATAAGTTCTTCATAATCAACGGATACATGTCATTTTTTGCGCTAATATTTGTTTTATTTTGATGCGAGACATTAATATAATTTAGCGGGTCTGTGAATTAAAGCTTCCAAAGTAGATTATAAGCAAATCAAATGAAATTAAATATAAGAACTGAATATGTATTAAAGGACTAAATGATGTCAAAAAGGAAAAGAAATAAAATCAACAGCTACTATCTAGCAATGGTGATCTTTTTGTTCATCGAAATAAATTTTCAGATGAAAACTTATCAAACCATACATGATTTGGTACTTTTTCACAATGTAACACATTTCTATTAGTTATTTATCAAAAAAAAAATATCATTTCGGATTAACAAATGTTTACACATTCATATATCATAGTTTGCCTTAGATAAAATAGATGAAGCCACATGTGATCAAGCAAAATGTTACACCTTCATTCTCTTTCGTTTTTAATATAGTAAAACAAATAAAATAAAAGAATAGTTTTTCAAATTTAAATGGAGGAGAAAGAAGAGAAATGTTTTAGAATTTAATGGAGGACAAGGAAGCTACTAATGTGATAAGAAGATGGTAAAAAAAAAATTGGTAAAAAAAACTGTCAAAATATGACATTGTATAAACAGTGATAAGCACAACAATGCCATAGAAAACAATATCAATACTTGAGATTATTCAAATTTAATCAATAATTGAAATTATTTAGGAAAATTTTAAAATATTAAATTATTATGGACAACTTTTTTTTCAAAAAAAGGTTTAATATAAAAAAAATTTCCTAAATTTTGCATAAAATTAATTATTTTGACGTTTTTAATGTAAAATTCACCTTTTAAATTACTTTGCATACAAATAATTAGTTGAGATTGAATTGAAAGAATTTAATTTTGAGAGAATTAGAGAGATAAAATCTAAAAGCAAAAATGTTAAATGGAATGTAAATGCAATGAAAATGATAGACGATGTCTTCCCAGATTAAAACTGAAGCATAAAACGCATGTCTTCCCAAATTAAAACCAATAATAACGTGAACAAACATAACCAAATAACTACTTGTATGTCTATGCACTTTGTTCTCTTAGTCATGAAGTCACTAATTTTCAAATTTGTTTCAACTTTCAACCATCGCTTGCAAAATTTACCGTCAGCAACTCGAAAATGCAATTATACCAAACCGCTTTCAGTTTCCTAGGTACCCAAAAACGATGTACTCTTTTCGTATGGTACATAATCTCTACAACGGAAAAATGGTTTTGGAGACGATGACATTATTTGTTACCTCTTCTTCTCTTCTTCCTAATTGTTGGGAACGTGAGAGGAATGGGAAGGGTAGCCAATGTCACGTTTTTTTGTCTCTTAAACCGACAGCCCAAATTCTCGAAATAAGGCCTTATCGTGAGGGTAGACATCTTCAGATCCTTGGAAATGTCTGTAAAATCAGTCTCAAACTCGTCAACAAACAGAGTAAGAACCAGCACATAACCAATGAGGGAGCCAATTTTATCATCTGCGAGCCTGTTTTTATCTGAATCGATAAACATTTTGGTGAATTTCTGTGAGAGAATTCTCGGAGGAGGTTTACGGTGCTTGGAGGATGACGACCCATCCAGGGAGTTCCAGTTCTTAAAGTTAACAAGATGACTTATATATGATAAGATGCCAGCAAGCTTTCTCTTCTTTGCCTCATCCTATAGATTCAAAAGATAACACAATATTATTACCCTTGAAATACATACCGAAAGTCAGAAATACATGCAAGCGTTCAAGTTCAAGCAAAGCTATGGCAATAAAAACTACGGGAATACTTCAGTCCACTGTCACATAATTCACTAATTTTCTTCCGTATCGCGAATTAAAAAAAGCGAATTACAGTTGGTTTTGGACTATTTAGGGTCATTTTGAGCGAATCACGAATCCAAAAAGCGAATTAACTAGCGAATTATGTTACACTGCTTCAGTCAATGAGAGAAAACCCATGCACAAGAAGCTATAGATCCTTTCATCCTACCCCACATGTAAGCTTAGCTTTACATCATGTCATCTTATTAAACAAAGACACACTTAAAGGGAAAAATACTAATTTGAGATACCATGATGCAAGCCATGAATTTTACATTTCGATGAGCAGATGGGATGGCCAAGTGCTCTCAAGTGCAGTCTTGTACTACCATGTACTCTTATTACTCACTTTTTTACTTCTCTATTGTTTCATTCCAATAACAAAAACACAAAGCACATGTAACTCTATGTAAAGCCAATTCTTTCACATCAAATTGCAACTTTTAACCAATGTGCGACTTATAACTTTTAACTTTTTGAGAATCCTAGGTTGGTCAAATGGTTGAGCCTTTCCCTTTCACCCTTGTGACAACGTGATATTTGTTCAATTTTTGTTTCTCACCATCTTTAGAAAAGATTAATTCTCTCTTCCCTTGCCTATAGGGATTTAGCCTACCCAAAATCAAAATTTAAAAAACTGCAACTTTGCCTTCTGCTAACACTATTGGTGCCAATTAACTAAAACCTGCACAAGTTTTTTCTGATGGCCATGTACGAAACATCTCGAAGAAAATGAAAAAGAAAAAAGCAAAAAACGGAATATCATATTTCTACCCAGCGAGTACATAAACTGTGTCCAGGGAGGAGGTGGCCCAGAGAGACTGTGTCCAACAAATAAATAAACTCCTCTGTCCCTTTTGAAATGTCATTCAAAAACTCACCTTGCTCAATACCAATTTGTGAAATCTGTTGCACACAAAACTAGGGTAAATATCTGGTTTTAACTCCTGTCCAGCCTGCAACAGCTCTAAAACATCATTCACATAATCCCATTCTCCTTTGAGTATAATTTTATCAAGCAGATAAGCCTCCTCTGGGGTTGTAGCAGAGAGATTGTGAGGGGGAACATCACGGGTAGTGTCTGAACTGGAACTAGCAAGGGCTGCATTGTCCATTTTTTCTTCCTCAATGATCTGGTCCACCTCCTCTGCATCACCAGTATCTTGGTTCATACGCAGTTTCATTGCTTTATTTTTCTGCAAGAGATACATGAATTAATAAATTATCTGCAACAAACATGACACAGATTTCATTGGCACTCCTTGTCATCTACAGTCTAGTACAGTGAACCTATACTTTTTGGAGATTGAAACTCCCTAGTTTCTCATAAATATCCCTCGGTAAGAAAACGATTACAATTAGATACATATCTAACTTGTGATAAGTTAACAGAAAATGTTCAAATTTTTATCTAAAATGCATAAAGCACAGTATGTGTGCATTTCCTTTGGTTGCAACTAATACGAAATGGAGGTTGTATTAACTGAATATCTAAAGTATCACAAAAGAAGAAACCAACGCTTTTAAGAAAAATCACAACATTAACAGCATCACAGAACATGAATTGCAGATGCCAAAGATGAATGCAACAGGCTCACAGCAGGAAACATATTCATTGGGAAGAAACAAACCTTCTTTTTTGCATCCTTAGTACCATAAAGGTCTGTAAGCTCATATTCTTTCTGTCTTTTCACCTCTGCGGACTCTATTATAGTGGGAGTAGCAGGTTCCTTGTCAGATATTTGCGATGCTCTAGCCAACGGAAGCAGCCTGAATGTCTGAACACAGTTAACAAAGTTCATGTTAACAGATTACTTGATCAATTTATCCGAAAAAAACACAAGCCACCAAAAGTCCAGCAAATTCTTTAGATAGTAGTGCCAGAAAGTTTTAGGACTTATAAAGCTCATAATTGTATAGTCTTTCACTCTTAGAACTTTATCACAGCACAACACAGGTATATGACAATTAACATGATAATCTGAAAGCTATTGGGGAAATATCACACTTGCAAAATTTAGCCCAACTTTCTCAAGGAAACATATATATATATATGGATCCAGTAAGAAGGGTGTTCAAAATCAGAAGGATAAGAAACATTCTACACCCTTGATTTGAATAAGATAAAAATATCTAAGGTCACAATCGAGCCAAAAACACCTAATTGTAAAAGTTACTATCTTACACAGAACAGATACTATGTCATTAATCTCAAGAACATTCTTAATTTATAAGATAGTATCTTTTTTTATATATATAGTGACTAACAAAAAAACCTTATCCTTCTCATTTTAAAATCCTTCTTATTTGATCTCAAGATGCATCTAAAACCCTATTATACCTTTAGGGGTGTTTGGTTAGAATGAATAGGAATGGCAGGACTTTTAACATGAGATTTGAGATAAGACTTTGAGGTTAAAAAAAGTCTCATCAACCCTTGTTTGTTATGTTAACTTTATTTGAGACTTTCTAAATAAAGTCTCAACCTTAAATACCAGTCCTTAAAGGACATTTTTTCCTAAGGGATTTTGATCAAATTTAATCCCATTCCTCATTCCCCTTCCTTGCAAATAACATGAACTTGGGACTTTATTTTTATAAATTCTCATTCTCTTCCCTCAAGTCCCTCAAAACAAACAACCCCTAAAGGCTTTGAGCCTTTGACCACTGATAAAAAAGAAAATTGTATAGTATGATCCAACCTTCACTAATTTCCATACAATAATCTCACCTTTTGAGAATTACTAAATCATTCCAACTTTAGGGGTAGTTCTCCAATAACATAACTAGCAAAAATTTACTTGCTACAGTAAATAAAATTAATAAAAAAATAATACTCCCTCTGTTTCCTTACAAATGTCCCATATACTTTTTGAGTACTATTCATCAACCACTTTTAATTTGTAATTTATTCTTAATTTAAAAATTAAAACATAGTCAAATGGGATCTTGTTTGATTCATCTCAACATAAGGTGTATTATTATCTATTTTTTATAATTTTAAATCATGCACATTGAGAGATATTAAAAATTAAATTAGTGCATTGGCAAACATGCAAAAAGCAAATGGGATGTCTGAAAAGAAACAGAGGGTATAGTATTTTTAAAAGGAAAGATAAAAAAGAAAAAAGAAAAAAGTTATTAAAATTATGTAAAGAAATTATTCTTTTAAGGTTTTGAAAATAGGATGTTTGCCCCTTTTATGAGAAAACTTATAATTTATTATGAATTGATATTATATAGGGTTTAGTTGCATTGAAATGTTCAAGATGTATTCATATGAATTGAGATTCTATATGTTCACCAATGATGAATTCCAATTGAGTCTAAGCTTAGAATGCTCCATTTACAAATCAGTGTCGAGTTTTTGTTAATTGATGGTGGGGTGTGGGAAAGAGGAAGAAGAAGCACGGAGGAGCTAGTGAAGGATTACGCTGATTTTTTCTTTTACTTTACTTTTTTTTTATTTTATGTTTTTCCTATTCTTTTCTCCTCTTTTGGCAAAATAAATCATTACCCCGGTGCGCTCCGAGCAAACACTCCAAAATTGGTATTTAATATTATTAAGGGTTAATCGAAAGGTGAGATTATCATAGGAAAATTGGTGAAACATGAAATTATTATAGGCAATTTCCCCTAAAATTAATCCCTTCATACACCTATTTCATCATCGAGAGTGCAAGCGCTCACACAAACATGGGATTTCATATGCAATACAGTACATTGAAATTTTTATAGAAATATGAGAAGGATTAACCTATTTACTGATTACTACGGAACATACAATTGTTAATTGTTAAAACAATAAAACAAATACCACTACTTGCAAATAAATAGAGCTCCGGTGAGCCACGGCCAATAAAGTAAGACAATATATAAATTTATCTCTTTTCTAATCCCCAAACTCCTAATCAACTACAATCACATGTAACTTCAAAATTAAACACAATTAAACAAAAACAAATTCCCCAAATCTCATCCCCTTCCTTTGATAATTAAACCAAAAGAAGGTTTCAGCCATTGATATAGAATGTCAATTTAAATCAGTTCAAAAGAAAACACCCATCTCAAAACATAACATTAAAAGACATATGCAAAAAAAGTAAAGGGGAAAAACGAAGCAGCAATGAGGGAGAATACCTTGTTAGCAGTGACAGGAACAAAATTTAACAATTGGGTTTTCTTATTAAGAACAAGAAGACCACAACTACCCATTCCACCAATAGCTGTTTCGCCAGAATAACTTGTACCCACATAATCAACTTCAAAGCCTTTTGGTTTGACAACAAGTTCAACCCTTTTTTCCTTTTCTTGATGTCTGTAAAGCCCAATGTTGTTTGATTCTGGGTTTAAGAAAGGGTCGAACCCAGAAGCTGTGTAGCCTAAAATAGGTAGATTTTTTTGTGGATTCTTCTTAACCATTTTTATTGAAGCATCAAAGTACTTTACTTTGTGTTTCTTCTTCTTTTCCTTTGATTTAGGTGATTGAAGATGGGCTTCGGGATCCATGTTTGATTTTGTTGATAGGAGTTTTAGAAAAATTAAGGGTTTTGAAGAGTGCTAAAATCAAGTGATGTCAACAAAAGCTGTAAAAAAAAAATATTAATCATTAATCCACGACGACAGTTAAACCCAACCATTTCACAACAATCAAGTAACATTAGAAAATAGAAAGAAAATCCCATTAAAATTATTCACTAACATTACAATAAATTAAAGCATTCCTCCATTATTCATTATAACTATTCACCAAAATTATTCACTAATAGTCTAATATTACAACAAATTGAAGCATTCCTTTATTAACAATTAAGAAAAATAAAGGCATAATGATGAAAAAAGATGAAATACACAACCGGAAGGCGGCATTCCTCCATTCACATACCTTACTTGTACAGAAGAGTGAAGAGGAGGCGAATGGCGGAGAAGGTCGGAGGCAAGTTTGTCGGGTTATATTCTCAGGGAAAAGTGGAAAACAAGAGTGAAGATGAAAGGTGGGGTTAGGGTTTCTGTTTCAAAGGCGGCCCGAATGTGTGATAATTTTAGGAAAAATTTTACTCCTATAAAAAAAAATATTTAATATATACGTCTATTTAAAAAAAAATAATCTATGTTTTTACAAAAAAAACTACTTAATATTATATATTTACAATTTCTTTGTAAATGACTAACGTTTAACAGAAAAATATTAATTGATCCTTAAATTTAAAGGTTTAACCGAAATAAAAAGATAAATTAAAAATAAATAATGCATGTCAATTTTTGACCGGTGAAGTCAATTTTTAGTTATAAAAAAAGATAAACAAAAAATTCATCTACTCATTTTTTATTATTTTTACTTTTCTCTTTTTTTACCATGATATTTAACGTTATTTTTACTCATTATAACGAAATCTGGTCGAAACAAGTACTTATTTGCATATTTCCTGACTTGTAAATCGGAAAAGATATTTAACGTCATTTTTATCCATCATAAAGATGATTTTTCAAAAAACGGATGTCGCAATTAACCTTATGGGATAATTCTTTTGAAATTTCGGTTGAAACAAGTACTTATTCGTCTATTTTCTAATACGTAAACTGAAAAAAATATTTAACGTTATTTTTACCCATCATAACAATATTTTTTCAAAAAATGAACGTTGTGATTACCTTTATAGAATAACTCTTTCAAAAGTCAGCTCGAAACAAATACTTTTTTTCTCAATCAATGCAACAATTTCATTTAAGGCGAATTAATTTTCAATTCATCTCTTAGACAACCTCATCATTTATCTTCCATATACCAAAAGTCGTTTCACTTAAATACCATTTCTATAAATTTTAATATTCTCTCTAATTTAATATTAAATAATTTATAATTAAAATTAATAAAATTAATAATTATAAAATGTACCTTAAAATTAATTAAAAAAATATTTTTTTAGATTATAAAGCATACTTAAAAAAAAAAGAGAGAAAGACAAAATAAAATTGGAAAAATCTAAATGAAAATCAAACTAAAAGAAAAATTATACTCCTATTTTCAAGAACAAGAATCTTAATGACCTCTTTACTTTTGGCTTTTCCTGCAAAGAAATTCTCCCACCCACCCTCTCGATCCCTATCTACTCCTATTTCTTCACCAACAAAGTTTTGGACTACTGCCCAGAACCCAGTATCCTGTACCCACCATTTATTTGTTGGTATTTCTTCTTTAAAGCTTCTGCTACTGTTTCTTTTACTGAAAAATCCCACAATTCAATTTAACATTTGTTCTTACTTAATTCTTTTTGTTTTTGCATTCCAATTCAATTTCCCAATTTTCCTGTTCTTTTCTTCTTGTATGAACTGATGATTTCCTTTGCTGAATTCTGTTAGTTCTAGAGCCGTACCAATATCAATCGTTTATATTGTTGCTCTTTTTATGGTTTATAGAGAAGGTGGTTATTGTCATTGATGAATTTCTGAAAATGATTAGTCTTATTGCCAATCCTTCTTAGAGAATGCCCATTTAGCTATTTGCTAGGTTTGATTAAATTTGAAGAAATTGATTTAGTTGTTTATGTTATGCTCAAAATGTTGCAGATAATCTCAGGATTGGAGTTGGGCTTCAGGAATTGTTTGATGTCAATTTGCTAATACGTATATAACCAAGCATGAAACCAAGTATTGCTAATTTTCTCCGTTTCTAATTTATGATGCTCTTATTTTTAGTTTTCTTTTCCGCATTTGCATTTGTGATCATAGTCTAGAAAAGGACATCATGTGTTGACCGGTGACTTGAAGTGTTGTGGTAGGAATGGGCTCTGTCTTGAGTTGTAGATGAATCGGGTGAAGAAGTGTAAGCCACCAGAGGTTTTGTTGGTAAACATTAGGATTTTGAGCTCGTGTGCTGGGATTAAGGCTTAGGTATTGTTGTTGTTTGGTACTTTGGATCTCATTGTATTGTCTTCTGGATAGCGTACGCAATGCAAAATCTACATTTGTGATGTACTCACGAACGTCAAGAATGTGATGATCGTCTAATTGCTATTATATGCATAGAGTATGATGACGAAATGACATATCTGACTATAAACTTTCTTTATGCTCAAATAAGCAAAAAATAATTGGAAAATATGGGTGTCAGTTATCCCTAGAGTCTGCAACGCTGCCCTACCTATCTTCAAGGAGGTAAAATTTGTGTTTATATTTGTGATTAAAGATTGCATATGTTTGAACTCCTCACCAAATACGGTGATTGGGGTCGTAGAGGTAGATTCAGTACATTTTTGAAACTGTGTGGTGCATATATAAGCAAGGGGAGGCAGTGTTATAGGAATAAGTGCAAAAATACAGTTTCAGTCACGAAGTGAATTTTGCGGTCAATGCGGGTGATTTCACTGCCAATACTGTATATTTCGGTCGCGGTGAACTATTACAGTTTTGTTTTGTCAACTATTCAGCATGTAACTTGTTACTTGTTATATAAAGCAGGCTACCAAGCCGACGCTGGAAAAGGTGATGAAGGGGATTATAAGCTTATTCGAGATGAAGAGGATCACTTCCTTGGGTTATATGATAAACCACTCCCATGCTTTGGCTGTGGTATTGGATGGTTTTCGTACGTCTTTAAACTCTTTTATTTACTTCTCCTGGCTATTGCTCAGACTTCTCTCTCAAATATGTATGTGTTTTCTCACAGGTTTCTGCTTGGATTCGTATTCCCACCGATGTGGTACTATGCTACGTTCCTTTACTTCACAAATTACTACCACAAAGACCCTAGGGAAAGGATTGGACTGGCCACTTCTGCAATAGCTGTGAGTATCGTTTTATAGATTTAAGCCATTGTTTGTCCTGGTATACTTGGCTTGCTTTTGATGCCAGTGAGTTTTGTTGTACACAATGTAGATCATGATAAGTACTCTTGATTAAAGTAGCTTATGCTAGAGGTAATTTCATGTGGCATCAAAAAATTTAGTGGACATGGTAAATGTTTGTATATGGTTTCTTTATGATATTCTTAATAAACAATTGATAAATGTTACACAATTGTATAGTATTAATCTATTAGAATTATTTGATCATTTCAAAAAGATCTTATGTTTAGGAGTCTTTGAGGTTATTGTGGTGTGAAAAGTCTTATAGAAAGATTTGTAGCAAGAAAGTAGAGAAAATTAAAGATTACCAATTCTTTGATTTATGAATGTTGCAATTTGAAGCTCATTCTCATTTTGCCTATAGTGTTCCTTACAAATTTGGTATCTACGTTTCCAAGCACATCTCTTTGTTTTTATTTGATCAGACTCGCCAATCACCCTTGTTGGAAGTTCAAGACATGGTTATGACTTTTCGACACATCATTTTGGGGTAAAATCAAGGAATGTCTTTCTTAAATTAGCAAGTCTGACATGGGTTCAAGATTTATAGTAAAATACTTTATGCTTAGAGAGAATGTAGATTTCACAACTCATGGCACTTTGACCTGTTCTAGAAAACAAGTTGTTATTGGATTATCTGTTTGATCATTGTTTGACCTGTTACTCCAGCTGCTTGTTTAGCTTAATTATTTGAAAATTTTCGAGATTACAATTTTCATGTCACTAATAGAAATAACTAATAATCCTCAATATGCAGGCATTGGTTTGTACAGTTGTGGCACTGATTGTTGTGGCTGTGATATTGCTCTAGTGCTTGTTCAAGCCTTCGAAGGTTAAGGTTTTACAATACCATAATCTTGTACTTGTGTTTCTCCCTTTTTATATACAAGCCAAGTAGGGTAAATTTAAGTTGTACTGGTTGTGCAAGAAATGTGTATGTGGATAAAATGACCTGAAGTGTAGAGAATTGGAAGCCGCGTTATAAAGTGATGATTTTAGAGAAGTCTCTTGTTGAGATGTTCAAATTCTGCCCATATTTTCCGGGTCATATTACTTATATTCTTCATTCGTTAACCGCTATTTACTGCCATAGTGGGTTTTGACTGTAGATCATGACTATATTCAATCGAATAGTAGATCTCTTAAGACCACTCTGAATATCACAGGCATAACCAATTCAAACTACAGGTCTTCCCGAAGACCACTCCGAACTGAATTCGTTCTAAAAAGTTTAGTTTCTTGTGTTAAGGAACCATTATGGTTTTGTTTCGGGATAATTATTAATGAAATATTAGCCTTACGCCCCTTTTTAGAAAATGATATTGGGCTAGTAATATTTTTTAAGAAATTATTTTTGTTTCTGGTTTATTTTTAATGAAATATGAGTTTTCTTGTTTACCCCCCCCCCCCCCACCCCCCTCTCTTTTTTTAGAAAGGCATTAGAGTAGAAAAATGATAGGTTTTCTTTACTCTCCATTTTGCTCCTATTTTTGTCCCCCTGAATTTAGGCTAAATCACATGAGTTTTTTTTACTAGATTTTTGTTAATTTAATTATCTAGCTTTTAAAATTATAATTTCCAGTTTTTGTACAATTAGAATTAGATTATAGCCTCAAATTTAGATTATTTTATCCCCATGATTTTCTCCTTACCACCACTTTAAGATAAAGGGAAAAAAAGAAAGAAAAATAACCCTTCTGTGCAAGTTTGTTTATCCTACCCAGAAAATCTTCCCCTTTGGTGGGTCGGTACCTCATCTCCCCACAGGTAGAGATAATATACATTTCTAAATACGAAGCACTAGAAAACGTTCGAGAAAATAAAAATGGGGGTAAGCAATGTTCTCCTAGGATTACTCAATTCTATAACCTTGTGCATTTCATTACCATTAATCTTGGCTGGATATTTCTTAAAAGTAACAGCCGATTCCCCTTGTGATCCTGTATTGTACAAGCCTCTCCTTGCACTTGGCCTTTCTTTGCTCGCGGTTTCTCTCATCGGACTATTGGGTGCATGCTGTCGAATAAAGCTACTCCTGTGGCTGTATTTGATCACTTTGTTCATCGTAATTGTCGGTTTGCTAGCGTGTTTATCTGTTGGAAGCGCAGTTGTCAAAGGAAATGATCGAGGACAAGATGTTCTCGGGGGTGGTGTTAAGGAGTACGAACTTAACACTTTTTCAGGCTGGTTGCGGAATAATTTGGTGGGCGGTAGTCACTGGGAGGATATCAAGTCTTGCATGATTAGTCACGATGCTTGTGGCAAGATTGAAACTTTTAGGACCCTTATGGATTTTGTCATGCTCAAGCGCTCTAAGCGGACATCTATCGAGGTACATTCTTTTCTTCCCCTTTTTTGGGTAATAATTTTTCTTTTCATGATGGATCAATGATTATTATTTTTTGTCCAATTAAATAGTTTATATGTGGAGTGTATATATATATATATATATATGTGTGTGTGTGTGTGTGTGTGTATATAGGGGCAGGATTAGGTGAAAACAGTTTGAGAAATGAAAACTAAAAATCAATTTTAGGGCGTACATATTCAGTTAAAGGGTGCACATATTCTGCAAAGAAAAGTGTTGTTTTTCTCAACTACAACATTTTTTAAATCTATCAAAATTATAACACATGGGGTAGCTTAATCGAGTTGCATTATTATAGATTTTGACTAGTGTCACATGATTCGTCGATCTCTTTAAGAATAGAAAAAAGCGAATTATGGTTGATTTTGGGCTATTTCCGAACCATTTTGAGTTCATCATGAATTAATAGGCTATTTTGTCGCCCTAGAAGATTGCTCCCGAAGTTCATAGCTTCCCTCACACAATGTCAACATTACAAGCAATCTTCTAGGGACGGAAGAGGATAGTATTCTATTAGGATTGATGTCTTTGACTATAAAGTAGGGGCTTCTTAGGCATAAAATGTAACTCCATCAATGAGGTTTTCTTTTTCCTCGATCGATTAACTGATGAAATCTATATTTTCGGGTTCAGATGGGATGCTGCAAACCACCAGTACATTGTGGGTACGAGTATGAAAATGCAACAAATTGGAAAGTACCAGCCAAAGGACTAACTTCAGAAGATCAAGATTGCAAAAATTGGAACAATAACTTTGAGATATTGTGCTATAATTGTGGATCATGCAAAGCTGGATATCTTGCTCTATTCATGAAGGGTTGGAGAAAAGTCACCATGCTTAATGGTGCTCTTCTTGTTGTCCTCTTTGTCGTCTTCGTCATTGCTTGTTGTGCTCTTAGAGGTTGATCCATATTCCATATATTATTTGTTCGAGATTGGTGTTTGATTGTTTTATCTGTGGGGATGATTGTTTTTATTACCTTTTAAACCAATGAAGGTTTTTTAATTTGGGATGTTACTTCTTATAGTGCTTCTCCATAATGTGTGAAAGCCCTTGGGAAAAAGGGTTGCATCCTTATTGTAGTAATGGTGAAAATCCATGAAAAATGAGTATCATTACATCTTGATGTGTTTAAATCTTTTGTTTTTATTTCGTAGTTTCATACAATTATACAAGCCAAGGGTTTAAGACACGATAAGAAAAGTCTAAGATCTATTAAGTGATCTTAAAATTTGGATTATTCATATTTTGACTCGTGATTCCTCAAAATATGATTTTAACACGAGAAATATATGCAAAAACCAAATCAAAGTTGTTGGAGATTTAATTTGACCAATATGTTATCACTTTGATCGAAGGCCAATGCTTTAAAACTTAAAAGAAAATTTGAAATGAATAAGCAAAAAAATATAAAAATTCACATAATAGTCAAAGTTTCAAAATATTTTTCAAGATAAGCAATTTTTTTCCAAAGTAGAGGTTCGGCTTGTTCGTTATTACTAACAGCGAATGGAGAAGCTTGGTCAAAAAACGTCAAGGTCTTTGTTCGTTGTTACTAACAATGAACAAAGATTTTGACCCTTATTTTACCAAACTTCTTTGTTCGTTGTTAGTAATAGCGAACAGCTAATTGAAGCTATTGTTTTTTTCTTTTTTTGAATAGGGAAAAAGAATGCAGCAGCTGATTTTAAGGTCGTAACTGTTCGTTGTAACTGTTCGTTGTTAGTAACAGCGAATAAAGATGTTTGGTCAAAAACAGTTAAAATCTTTGTTCGCTATTAGTAACAGTGAACAAAGACCTTAACTTTTTTTGACCAAACTTCTTTGTTCGCTATTAGCCGAACCTCTACTTTAAGAAAAAACTGCTTATCTTAATTCTTGGGAAATATTTTGAAACTTTAACTATTATGTGAATTTTTTATATTGTTTTGCTTATTGTTTCAAATTTTCAAACTTAAACTTGATGTAAATCCAATATAATGAGACTTAAAGTTAATTGAATCTCAAAATGACGCAAACTGAAATCAATCAAACTTGTATTAGTTCAAATTATAATCGACTTACAGCCAAATCTTATTCAACTTCAGCTAGGTTTTTTGAGAGACCGTCTCTTATAGAAACGGCTTTCCAGTTCTAGCCTACTAGCATTTTACAAAAAACAAAAAGAAACTTACACACGTGCTATTGCCTGTTTTACTCATTTAAAGTTGGTGTTATAGCTTACATAAAAAAAACTTACAGCCAAACCAATTGATAAGAGCAATTGGTCAAATCTGACATTTTAATGAGTTATGAATCGTTTGCTAAGTAATTTTTTTTTCTGAAGTGTTGCTAAGTAATCTTAATACCTTTGAATAAATAAAGGAGACTTATTTAAAATTAAATAAATAAATCAATAAAGAGACCACAAAATTGACTATTTGTCAAAAATATATTGCAAGAGTACATAAAAAGATTTATAAAAGAAGCTTTATATAATTAGATATGTAAAAGCAATATTTATTTTTTTGATCATATTAGAATTTTGATCATTAAACCTTTCTTGAATCTAAGTAAATGAACAAATTAAAGAAAATTGAAGAAATAATATTTTTGCAAGTCATTATATTATCTTTGAATAAAATAAATTTAAAACAACATTCAAACTTTTTTATAATTTTTTTAATAAAATAAAATTAGACCGATCTATATTAAATCGTCTCACGATGAGACTGTCCCTATAAAACCGGCCCAAATCCTTTGTATTTAAAAAAAAATTAAAACTAGGTCTAAACTTTTTATTGTTTCTTTAATAAATTAGAATTAAAATTAAAATTAAAATTAAAATTAAGCTAACCTATATTAAGCCTATCTTACAGCAAGACCATCTTTATATGTACTTTAACTTGTCTACAATGTTACTGACGCAATACTTCTAACTTCCTCCTTGGCTCCGCACTATTCTGTTTTCCTTATTTATAACCCAAGTCCAAAATCCTTCAATCCTTCATCCACTGCTGCCGCCTGCCTCCACTCCAGTCTCCAGCCCTTCCGCAGACCCAGACGGCCAGAACGCAGTACCGGCAGCCACCGCCCACCACCATCACCACCAAAGTAATGTTTTTCTTTTTCTTTCTTTTCCTAGAAGTTTTAATTTCAATTGTTATAGATTTTATTTTTGAATTTTAACTGTTAAACATTGTTTGTTCATTCATGATTGATGATTATACAATACCCAATCATATTCGTTGATCAATTTAGGGTTTTTTGTTTAATTGGTGGTAATTTCTGAATTTAGGGTTTCATTTTTTAATCACTTGGAATTTATTAAAGTTTTAGTTGATTAGTAATTTAATTCTTCGATTGATTTAGATAATTTTTTTGAATTTTTTTTAATAAAAGTTTAGATAATTGATTTAGGGTTTATGGCTATATATTTTCAAATCGTGGATTAGTAATATAATTCTACAATGATTGTATGTACAATTTAAAATGGATAGGTATTTCAAAAGAGTGGCTTCTCGATCATATTTGGTTAATCTTACTTTAAATACAATTGGTAGCTCTTATAAACGTAAAAATGATTTTCATAAAAAACAAGCTGAAATAGTTGAAAAAGCATTTTATGAAGGTGATATTTAACAAGAAAGGGATTAAAATAAGAAGTTGGTCTTCAAAGGCCCAGGGATACTTGTTGGGGTTCTCATTTCAAAACTTTGTAATTTCATTAATGTGAAGATTATTAAGACTTAGTTACGCAACAAGATAGCATTTTAAATGTGATTTGTTACAAAATTTGTCAAATGATGATATAATGCGTTTTTCTTAAAATATGGAAATTCAGCATGGACATTTAACGTAATTAAAATGTTGATGATATAATTTTTTTTATATTACCAATATGGACAGCATTTGATTTTATTTTAGATATGCCCCTGGTTATTTTTGAAACTGGAAGGGCAAAGTTAGGTTAGGTACATGCGACCCCCTAATCTAGAGCTACGCAGTGGCTTTATAGTGATATTGTTGCATCAAATAATATTGATTGTGCGAATTTTATCTCAGAATTGAGTTTATTGATTGATGGTTGTGTTAAATCGTTCTAGTTTGCTGTTGGGGTTGAGTTTTGTAATTCTTTAATTTCTTGAATAAATTGTAAAGGACAATGGAGGTTGATTCGGAGATGCATGAATCTGTTGCTAACGCTACTGAGAATGGTACCCCAATTGTTCAGATGGACAGTGTGGAGTCATCTACAAAGGAAAATGTAATGTCTTGCTTACTTTTATTGTGACTTTAACTATTATTTTTTACTGTCAAGGTTTAGGTTTTTGATGAACCGTTTGTTGGATTATATAGGTAAAGGAAAATGATGAGATCATGCAGTCGATTGAGAAGCTGAAAATTGAGGAACCAACATCGAGCTTTAAGAGAAAACCTGTGATCATTATTGTCGTTGGAATGGCAGGTCAGTCTCATGAATGAAAAAAGTGTTGTTTACAGTTGCGTACACTTTAGAAAGAACTAGTTATTGCATAGTTTTATGAAATTTTCTAATATTATGACATTGGTAATTCAAATTCACTAATAATATTGCATTAGTATTTGGAGTGATGCAAATATAAACCATGAAACTCTAGAAGGTAGTTTAAATGGCGGTAATCAAAGATAGAGCATCCTACATTGTTGGATTCCTTTTGAAGATGAACATAAAGGCAACCTAAGTTTTTATTATTACACTATTTTCTGTTGATTATTGGCATTTAAAGGTTACCATTTTGTTGCTTTTGCACATTTTCAATATAAATTAAGTAGCAACTTATTGTGGAACTTCTATGAATATATATATATATATATATATATATATATATATATATATATATATATATATATATATATATATATATATATATATATATATATATATATATATATATATATGTATATTATTGAGTTAATGCGCAAATCAAATGTAATTAGGAAGTGGAAAAACGACTTTTATGCGGCAGCTAGTGTACCAAACACATGCATCAAAGCTTCGAGGTTATGTGATTAACCTTGATCCAGCTGTTATGACTCTTCCTTTTGGTGCTAATATTGATATAAGGGATACTGTCAAGTACAAGGAAGTTATGAAGCAATTTAACTTGGGTCCTAATGGAGGAATTTTAACTTCCCTCAATCTATTTGCAACAAAATTTGATGAGGTAAGTTGTGCAGCTTCTATTATTCTCGGTTGTTGTTAAGGTTTAGGATAAATATTTTTTTTTAATGGATTGGTCTGCTTTGAATTTTTGCGATATTGTTGTGACTGAGGACAAGGGTCATCAGATGTTTTCTTTATAGCCCTTTTGATTTGAATTATGCCTGGCATCCTGTTCAATTTTATAAATGAAAACTACTCATTTGTGGTGTTTTTCTTGTGTATTAGTTGAATTATGAAGGTGCAATTTAACATCCCCTTTTTCCAATTACGATATTAGATAGAATTGAATGGATTATGTTATTTTTTATTACTTGTAACTTGATGTCATATGGTGACCTTTCTAGACTCACATATGCCAGGAGTCGTATGTATTAATACAGTGTAGCTGTGCACCTTCTCCATTTTTGTCCTGGGAAAGAATAGTGCTGTTATGCTCTTTGGTTTTCTATTCTTCTTGAGATAAGTGTCACGAGGCAATGTGATCAGCTTGTTTGTCTGCTTAATACTAATTACTATAGGACTCTGGTCCTTTTTTTTCATGAAGCAATATTTGTGCACATGATCAATGTGTCAGTATGAGTTCTATAGACTTTACAAAAGGCTACACAGTTTTTAAATTCCAATTGTAAGATCCCTTACTTTGACCCTTATCTTTGATGATATGGAGTAGTAGCATGGAAAATTAAATATTATGAATTGGTGTAATGCCAAAACTTCTCTTTTCATATATTTTCTTTTTTTAGTATTGGTACATGAGCGAAAAAGATTTTGTACGATTTTTGTACCTAAGGTTAGTACTGAATTGTTTTGTGTGTATTTGCCTTGAGTTCACGCTAATGAAGTGGTGCTGTTCATTTTAACTTTCAGGTCATTTCAGTTGTTGAACGTAGAGCCGACCAACTTGATTATGTGTTGGTGGACACACCTGGGCAGATTGAAATTTTTACTTGGTCTGCTTCTGGAGCCATAATTACTGAAGCCTTTGCGTCGACCTTTCCGACCGTGATTGCTTATGTGGTTGATACTCCACGCTCCTCAAATCCAACTACATTCATGAGTAATATGCTGTATGCTTGTAGCATTCTTTACAAGACGCGACTGCCTCTCGTCTTGGCTTTTAACAAGACAGATGTTGCTCAACATCAATTTGCTTTAGAGGTAGACTTTATTCATAGCATTATAATTACATTGTGAGATTATTTTTTTTGTCAGCATTTTAGTTTTGAAATTTCTCTATAGAGCTTTCATAACATCCTTTAGACATTCAAATTTAATTTATTTTTAAAACTTGCATGATACAAATAATGCCTTGCAAAATGACTTTTTTTTAAAAGCAGAAGAAATGTCTTTATTAGCTGTCTTGTAAAAATGGAAGCTTTGATCATTTATTAGCTATTTTTAATCTTCTTACAAACTCGCCTCAAACTAATCACTTTTGCTGTGTTATGTCAAGAAACACTCAGTTTTCAAATTGTTTCTTCCTTTCATATTCATAGTTATTGAAATTTTGATTATATCCCTTGTCTAAATATTTTTGGTTGTTGATACTTTCATATACATTGATCAGATTGATTTTCTAATGTTGTATTGTGTGCTATGTTGTACTCAAGTTTTTTTTTATTTATATCTTGATGTGTGTTCAAATCAAATAAATTTTCTGATGGATTTGGGTTTACTTATAGTAGAAATAGACTTAGCAACTAATCATGGATGAAGTTGTGGTTTTGCTTTAAGTAGTCTTGTATTCCACATTAAGGAGTTATGAATTATGCAATCAATTACTTGTATTGCCTACTGATTAAATTTTAATTCACATTGTCGAAAATCTTGTATTTGTATCTTGTCATTTATAGAGGTTGGTTTTGACTTGTGAGATAATAATCTAAATTGATGAATAATTTATTTTGTTTTTTTGTAAAGTTGCTGTGATTATTTAAGGCTGAGACTAGTAATGACATATCATTAGTTGATGACTTCGAGAGGGAGGGTACCTAATGAAAAATACGAGCAACCTGTTGCACTAAACGTCCCTGGTCTGGGAGTACATGGGAAAAGAGTTGAGTTTATTCTATAATGTATTAATAGTTTGAGAATCTTACTTTAAAACGAGGTTATATGTTTATCATGTTGAAGAGTTAAAGTTAGAGGGTTAGTGGTGTTTGTGTGATCAACAAGCCATTGCAGGGGATGCCTTCTATGTATTTAGGCTTTTGAGTGATTTTTATGAGGTGATGGTAGGTCAATTTACAAAAGAAGTTTGTATCATGATCATTATTTTGTAGTGTTGATAGAGTGTGTAATTGCCAAGGAAGACCTTATGAGGAGAAAGAAGCTCAATGTTTACGGAATTATGGGAGGCAATGATGATTGGTATGATGAGGAACTTGGAAGTTTTTGGAAGTTTTTTTAGAATGAGGATTGTGAGTTTTACAATGTATTGTTGCCTTGTAAATTATAGTTCAAAACTTATCAAAACTGTGGTAATGATCGCGATTGCTGTGACGGACACTTCGATGCAGTAATGGTAGTGATGCGTTTATCATACCTCCAAATATCGGCGATACTATGATATATTCCTTGAACTTGCTCGAAATGTGTTTTTTTTACACCTTTACAATGTGGGTTATATCGGTTCGGTGGATTTGTAAATCTTTATGATTTAATGTGGTTGTTAGTGTACCAAGCAACCTTGTTTTTGCATTGTGTTGTTGCATGAGCTGCCCTTTGTGAGGTGTTTGCTTACAAGTGCTTAAAGTGCTTTGACAAAAGTCTTCCTTGATCAACAAGCTCCTATTTCGTCAACTATGCATTTTCATTGTCCGTTAAACGTTTTTCTTGAAGAATAGAGATGTGGCGCTTGGGGGAGAAATGGTTGATAAATATGTCGGAGTCCTTAAAATGGTTTTCTTCAAGGCTTAAGCTTGATTTTATGAAGTTTGTTGAAACTGTATGGGAAAGTTATATGGATAAGGTACTAAAAGTGGATTTTTTGTAGTGTTTTCCGTTTAACTATTTTTCAGACTTAGTCAATGTGCAACCTCAGAGATGATGTAAGGTGGACCATAGGGGGGTTACTGCAGCTGCAATATAGGCTGCGATAACGCAAGATCATCCACATTGACTGACAAGGAGAATCTGCTTCGCTCAACTAGAATCATCCACATGGTAGATTTAACCTAATTATGAGATGATTGATCATTCTCACTGTAAATGTTCTCAATGTTTTGATTTCTTTGAATTAAACTATTTTTTACGCATTGTTCAGCTTCTTCCCCAAGTTACAAGCTAATTTTGAGTCTCAGACAAATATTGTTTGTCGTGAGCTTGTTATAATTACTTTTTCAATAGTATTGGCGTATATGATGTCTAGTTAAGTAGAAGTCTTATTACAGGATTATTTAGATGGCTCCTTAAAGTCTTCATTTGACATAGTTTGTGTCGTTATATTGCCTCAAGTACTTCTGTCGGATCCTTGGCTCTTGTGCATTGCTCGATTTGATTCAAAATATTGGTTTTTTTTTTTCATAAAATGGCTTTTGACAGATATCTATGTTGGACATGGGTATACGGGTCTGTGTAACATAGGTTTGGTGATTGTAGTTAAATATGGCGTGATTTCACCTTTTAGCTTCAGTCTCTGCTTTTCTATATTTTTAACCTTCGCTGATTACTGATAGAAAATTTTTTAGCTCTGCTGGGCACAAATTTTTATCTTTCTAAAAAGTAATTATTTACACCATTATTTTGTGTTTTGGTTTGTAGACTTTGTTATTTTGACTTGAACTCTGCTACACTGCAATATGATCTGATTATTTCACAATCATTACTTTTTGGATATTGATCAACCTACGTCACTGTCATACATATAATGATGTATGCGTAGTATCCTGTCATCTGAAAATCGATCCCCCTAGACTCACTGAATATTCGTCTTTTTTGCAGTGGATGGAAGACTTTGAGGTGTTTCATGCAGCACTTGAGTCAGACCAGTCGTACACTTCAACTCTGACTCGAAGTCTATCTCTTGTTCTGGATGAGTTTTATAAAAATCTGAAATCAGTTGGAGTATCTGCATTGTCTGGCGCTGGGATGAATGAATTCTTTAAAGCCATTGATGATAGTGCTACAGAATACATGGAAACTTATAAGTAAATATTAGCTAAAACTTGCACTTTTTTTTATATGTAATCTATTCATTCATTTATTATGATCATTATTTTTATTATTTAACCAATAAAAGAAGATATATTAAGGGGGCCACTATTCCATTTGCTTCATAATCATTTGGTGCTTGTGTAGGGCTGATTTTGATAAGAGACGGGCAGAGAAGCAACGGTTGGAGGACGATCGCCGGCGTGAAAACATGGAGAAGCTTAGGAAGGATATGCAAAAGTCAAATGGAGAAACAGTGGTTCTAGGTACTGGTTTAAAAGACGGAAAGACTGACCGCAAGAGCATGCTGGTAGAGGACAATGAGGATGAGAGTGAAGAAGAAGACGATGAGGAAGATGAAGATGGTAGGATCAGCGAGGAGGAGGAAGATATGTTAGATGATGACGATGATGATGCTCAACAAGAGATCACCCATTTTTCTTTCTAACTCCATCATCGTTCACACTCCAAACAAAGCTTGAATTGAATTCGATTCAAGGTACACTAACTTTTGTTTGTTTGGGTGTTTACTTTGCCTTACCTAAATGCTATGATCCAATTGTGGATTGAAAGCTACTGTATATATTGACCTTTTTGTTATTGGGTTTAGCTGAAGTCTTCAGCGTAAAATTTTTAATCCTGTTTTTAAATTAAGTTGGTATATGCAAATTTTGGGACCTGATCTTGTGTCTTATTGCATACACAAAAAGCTTTTCCTTGTTTGTGCCATATTGATGCTCTTTTGCTCCGAGAAGCAGGTTGTTATTAAAAGTTAGTTCAATATTTCCTTCGATTTATTATCAAGATATTGGGGTTGTTCTTAAAGTTCGGGGTATCAAGATATTGGGATTGTTCTTAAAATTCGGGGTATCAAGATATTGGGATTGTTCTTAAAATTCGGGGTAAGGCTAGAGAATCTTCCACCGGCAAGGAAAAGGGATAATTAATCCTTCCGGTAGGTGTAGAGATTTGAACCATGTTATAATAAAGGAAGAGAAAACCTTTGAACACGAAGCTAACTTTTTAATAGCTTTTAAGCGCAAGTTTATATTCTACACAAATTCTTGTGAGAGACGGGTTTTTTTTAGAGATCATCTCGTATTGGGCTGACCTAAAAAGAAAAATATAGAGTAAGTTTTTCGGTAGGCATTGAGAATATTTTAAGTATTAATGGGCGTTAAGTATATTGTAAGTAGGCATTAAAGATATGGTAAGTAGGCTAGTTTTTCGGTAGGCATTAAGAATATTGTAAGTAGACATTTTAAGTACTTTTTCGGTGGACATTAAGGTTTAATGGGTTGGGCTGGGCTTGAGAGAGAGATCTCTCAGGGACACAATTTCTCAGGAGACCAACTGTATAATATATCATGGAGCCTCAGACCCTCAAGGCCTCAACTATCAACTTAAACTTTTATTTGAGTTGGTTTCATAATATGATATCAAAACCAACGCGACAAGAGAATACAGTTTGAATTTAAATCATCCCTCCCTCATTTCAAAGTGCAATATATTATGCCAGTTACGAAAAAAATCTATACTATATTATTCACACTTCTATTATAAAAAACTCTTATATAGAAGACTTTAAAAGTATATAACACATATTAAGTCTTAAATCCTATAATATACTATATATATACTCTTACAAAGTTACAATTACTTGAAAAAAAATAATAGTGCGTTGTATCTTGAAAATGGTCACAATAGAGGACCACAGACATTGAACATAAAATCTATAGAGAAAATTGAAGTGGGGGTGGATGACTTTATACGTACGAGGAACGTCAACGTCGTGTAATGTGTTTTTATGATTCTTAGGTTATTGAGAAATCAAAAGTTGTATCCTCATGGCCTCGCCTCAATTTTGGGTATAGAAATTTATCGCCATTTCCCACACCCTTTTTAATCTGTTGTTATATTTTATATTGAATTTTAAATTGTTTTTAACTTATATTTTCTATGTCTTCTCTCTGACTTCTCTCAAAAACTTTAGAAATTGAATTTTATCATTGGAACAATATAATCGGTGAATTCAACCTCAAAAATATTAAAGTAAGCAATAAATTTACGTTCTTTAGTCGCACAAACGTGTGACTTGACCTAGGTAAAGTTGTACAATTTGTACAACTTGCAATTTTTTAGTAAATGTTTTGTAGAATTTTAAATGTTTTCTTAAATATATGTAGGATGTCTTGGAGGATTTTGGTGGTGATGAAGTAAATTATTTTATGATGTTTATTAAGGATAGGCAATTTGAATTTATCGATAATTACATGCTAGGGCAAACGAGATAGATATTATTAGTTGTTTTCATTTCACTCGTGCATCTGATAGGAAAAAGGAGGATCATTCTAAAGTGAATCCTTTATCTACGTTATCATTGATACGATAGGTTTAGAGGTCAATCCATGATTTAAAATGCTACTTGACCAAAATCAAGATTTAGAACACATAATTTGTCTGCTTATGACTATCGAATATTGTCTTAAAACCGGAGAAAGGCCATGGAACATGAGAGTTTTTGGTGATACATTAAGACACAACCATCGATTTAAATGATGACGTTAAAACAAATAGGTTGTCAATTGATACTCGAGATCATATAACTAAGTAAAAATAACAAAGCCTTATATTACGGGGGTATTATCTTGTTTTATTAAAACACTAATAATTAGTATAATTTTTTATTGATGCGTTGGTAGTTTAACAATTTTTCCTTATTAGACGAACCTAGTTTTTATCTTAAAACCTTCATTGTATTGTTAGCAATTTCTCCAATATACACAAATCCACAATGCATCTACGTTATTGTGAAAATTATTATTTTATGAAAAATCTTTTAAAACTTGGATCTATATGAGCATTATTTAAGGGAAACTCATGTGGATTAGCATTTTTTTTTATAGAAATGTGTATTAGCATTTTAAGAAGAAAAAAAATAAAAGAAAACTACATTTCTACATCTCCAAAAGTATGATCTCCCTTTTTTATTTTATTAATCCAATACGAAATCCTTCACCAAAACAAATAAAACAAAACCATTTAATTTGAGTAGACAAAACAAAACCACTTAAACAACTCCATTTAGTAATTCCTGACTTTCGTAACATTAAAAACGTAACAGCCTGCGGATAAAAAAAAAAGAAAAATGTACACTAAAATGAAAAAAAATATATAGACAAGATGAAAATATAATTTAAATTTATGAATATGAAGCGAAAGAATGTGAATCAAATTCAAAATTAAAAATATAGTAAAATTTAAAAGACAGAAAAAATTTTAGTAAAACTAATAGGATGAAGAACTACTTTCTCTATTTTCATGTTTTTTCTATTTACTTTTTGTGCAGATCTCAATGGAAATTTAAAAGTTAAATAATTCTAATTTTACGTTTTTAATAATTTTAAAAAATCGATATTTAAAAAATATATATTAAGATAAATTTTTCAAGATCAGACATGAACATATTTTTTCATATAGACACTAAAATTCGTAAATTCTATTTAAAAAGAATTATAAACACAAAGAGAGTATATATTATAAAAATATAAACACTAAAATACCCGCTTTATATATAATAATATATTTTTCTATGGTCACTCTAGACGAGTCTTTCCTTGCTATGGAGTATATATGAGATAATTAGTTATCCCTGAAATCCCATTAGAATCTGATTAACTAAAAAAAAAAAGAAAAAGAAAATGGAGAATTATAGATCAATGTCATGCAGAGAAAGAAGAATGAAGATGGAGAATCCTAATCATAATCCTAATGAGAAACATCTAAGAAGGTCTTACACTACTTGTAATTATGCTTCTTATCATAATTATATCAAACAATCTTCAATTAAAGGAAAAGGATGGATGATGAATTTGAGTGATGCAGAGCTTCAAAGAAAGAAAAGGGTTGCTTCTTATAAGGTTTATGGTGTTCAAGGAAAACTAAAAGCTTCTTTTAGAAACAGCTTTAGATGGATTAAGAATACTTGTTCTCATCTTGTTAATGGTAACTAATTATTATTATTTTTAATCTTAATTTCCTTATTCTGTCTTATGTATGTTTGTGATTTGGGATGATGAATTTTTAGTTTTTAATAATAAAAATTCTTGAATAAGATGGTATGAGATTATTTTATTGGGCTAATCTATGTACATTTATAGTGTGTTAAAGTGTGTTAAAGTGATTATTTACGATATTAAAGGGATCAATCGGAGAAACGAGCTAGTTATGTGGGCTCATCTTTTGTTGCGACAGTATGATAGAAAACGAGCTGTTTTAATAATGGTATTGCTGCTGCTGCCTGCTAACAACAGGATCTAATTTTCCCTGAAAATAAAAATAAATCAATTCAGCTTCACAGTTGCTTGATGATTAAATAGGGTTAGTTTGATGGTTTGGGGATGATAATTGGGGAAATATTTGTTTATGTTGAATTGTTGATATGCGTTAATTCATCATTAACGGGTAACAAACTTTTTTTTGTCAAAAAGGTAAAAAAAGACGTGAATTTTTATTCTAGATGGCGGCAACATCCATAGTTAGGACAAGGTTTAACGATAAGAGTAAAATGCTAAGCTTACAAACGAGAAGGTATTACAATGTTGAAGTTAAATAATGTGTAAAGAAAGCAACGGGACACGAGTTCAAGTGGTAGGGAAGCTCAAGAGAGACTTCGGCGTACTAAACTTTAGGCTTACCAAGGCGATGATTTAGACGAGTAAAATAACGGAGAAACACGCTAAATCAGAACATGTGAATATGTGCGGGTGCTGTAGACTGCAGTAGGCCGGGCCGTACGTTCAAAATTCTAAACTTGATGAATTGTAATGTTTAGTTAATTTTCGCTAAAAACTAATCCTTCCGACAAAATCTTCATCTTTGACTCTAAATGGTGGAGTCCAAATGCTCGACTATGCACAACTTGGGTGAACCAAGTCATTAATCACAATAAACTATACATAACTAAACAATGGCCGGAGAATCTTGAGTACATTATAATTATATTAAGTGGTGTTTCAAAAAGTTAAAGTCAATGTTATATATATATATATATATATATATATATATATATATATATATATATATATATATATATATATATATATATATATATATAAAAGACATTTAGTACATTTTAATTTATTAAAGGAAAAATTATAAGAAACTATCTTATCTATAGGTCTATTTGCAAAAACCTATCTTATGTATTTTTTTTTGTAAAAAACTACCTAATGTAATATATTTCTTTGTAAATGACTACCACTTAATAGAAAATGTGAATTAACCGATAGGTTCAAGGGTTTGACCAATTTGAGAGGTTAAGATGTCTATGTGACATTATCTCATTGGTCCTCGTATTTTTAAATAATAAAAATTAAAACACATAAATTAACAAATAAAATAAAAGAAATTTAATGTCATTTTAACCCATCATAACGATAAACCAAACGTCGCAATTACACTTACTTAGACTACCTCATTTCTAGAGCGTGATGAAAGGTACAAATGAGGGTATAAAAATAGGCCCCTTAAAACACAAACGAGCCATAGGTGCAAATAATGGTGGATCTGGATCTTTAGCTTTTAGAACTCTACACCATATGACTTTAACTCCTTATATCTATAAACTTATAAATGACGATATAATTAATAAAACTATTTGTGAACCCTAGAAAATCCTAGCATGGACAAGTTCAAACAAAGAATCTAAATAATATCAATTCTGACTCCATTAATGGGGACTCTTTAAAACTTCTTTACAGACTACTCAGAGTGCTTATCTCTTCCAACTTTTCACGCCTTCGATTTCGGGCTTTCACCTGTTCTAGTTAAATTTTTAAAAGACGGGGCGGGGGAGAACAAGAGCCTAAAAAATGATATAAAAAAAATTAGACAAAAAGCACTCAAGGGTCCATAAAAATAACCAAATTGTAGTATTGAAATTTACATGGGGGAAAAGTAAGGTCTAAAAGCTGTGCTGATAACAAATCATTGCAACCTCTCTTCATTGCTAACATTGAGTCCTTCAATCTTCTTGATGGTAGATTCAAGAGTATGTTCATTCGACGTTACTCTGGCAGAAAACGAGCGAGGATGCTCAGATGACACAAATGGTGAATTACGATGCCCACTTGCTACTTTCTGAAGATTGGAATCCTTAGTACCCGGGCGAGTGCCGTCTGCAACATTGCCAGAAAAGACTGCATCCCGACTGCTTGACCCAACAGCACGTCTACCTGATGTGCTAGTTTTTACTAGAGAATTTGATAGCTGCCAAGATATACCAACAAATCAATACAAGGAATGCATTTTACAATCTCGAGGGTCAACCCTTAGAACAGACATTGGGTGCACGTGATATAAAATGTGCAAAAATGAAAGGAAAACGTGAGATACATTGTGTTTCGATAATTAACTAAATTCCCATAAGGGTGTACACTGAAGCTTCTGATCAGACATATGCAGAGTGGAATATAGTAGCACAAAATCGAGTGTCCACAAGCAAAAAAGCCTGAGAATATTGATCAGTTACTACTGCTTATCTAGTTGTCTTCTCCCCCTCTTTTTATCTAGATTTCTCAATCCCTATATAAAAAGATGCTTTTTATTTATTCATATACAGATTTGGGAGTTAATAAATTTCTGTTTATAGCAAAAATCTTGTCTTATCTTTGTGTTCAAAAATCACGAGTCAAGTGAGTTGTGATTACAAACAATCCAAGAGGACGGAGTCGGTGTAGCTTAACTTGATTCAGATCGAGAGCATTTTGTGAGTGAAGCAAAGTGTTTTCATAAAGATTGCATAATTAAAACCATAAACATTCAACTACACTATCGAGTTGCATTGTACGAGTTGCATTGCACACACCTAACTTGATCTTTTGATCATAGTTGGTGTAAGAGTACATCTAACGACAAAGGAAACCACCTATCCTTTTTGCATAAATAAAATTGTTTCACACCAAATTACAAAAACACCTAACTGAAATTGAGTCCAAGCATCATTTTTGTTTTTTTGAGTCCACCCTCAGTCCCTCCCAAGCTCCTAAAACATTTACTTGCCAACTTGTTATAAATGCACATTTAAAAATTGTTAACATAAACAAATTAGGAAAACAATATAAACTGGAGCTTGTTAATGCTAATGTCATATGCTTCATCAGCCATAACCAAGATATGAGCCAAGGAAAGGGTAAAAATGAAAGATTTGGCAAAAAAATTCCGGAAAGCTCGAGTTCAATGTGATTGTGTCATTCTGCTTTTGGTGTGATAGTTGCCATCATTCAGCTTGATTATTAATTTATTACCGAAGTTGTAAACTCTACTAATAAATAAATCTTAGCTCGGTTCAAGATTAATTTTGTTTCTCATGAAACAAATTATAATGACATTGTGGTATGCTATGTTACTTAGACTTGGGCACTAATGTCTGATACTAGTACGTGTCCAAGTGTTGGATACATCTAAATATTCAATTTTATGCCTAAAATGAAGTGTCTAAGTGTCATACTAATGTCCAAACATCAAGGGTCGGACACGGGAACGTGAAGCAAAATGAAGAGTCCGAGTAACATAGGTGGTATGCATATACATATATATATATAACAATGTAATCACTCACGCTGTGATGGATATATAATTCAAGGGATGGTAGAGGGAGAGAAAGAAGAGAGAAGGAAGGGCGAAGATGGAGCTCCATTTTCCTCCAAATCTCTCCAAGGTCCAACAGTGAAGGGATGGTCTTTATTAGAGAAAAAAATAAATCCCTCCCTCTCCATTACTATGGGCAAGAGATTCTGTAAAAGTTTTTACCATGGGTTCTTTTGCTACAGCTGGATCATTTGGAGCTGGACTTTTCTGCTTTGGCAAACTTGTTAATTTCCTACGAGATGAGTCTGCTGAAAGCCAATTAGAGGGTCTCCCTTCCTCAGCACCTATATGAAAACATTTGAATCAGTTTTGTGAAGTATAAGAGAGACCTGCAATAAATGTCCAACATAAAGACAGCCAAAAAAGTCAGGCAACTTCTAGTCGCCTCCAGGATGGAGCTAAATGGTTTAGGTTTACATCTTAGACTAGCTATTCCTTCTGAGGAGATATAAACATATATCCGGAAGGAAGAGGTGATGGCAGACCAGTGCAACGGGCCGGGCCCCTTAGAGGCCCTTATCGGACCCTATACTATGCAAATTCAAAACAGGCATGGCTTAATAGGGCCTTTTATCCACATAAACAGAGAAGGCTTTAAAGGGTTGTTTGTTGGCTTTATACAGGCCTTCAAAAGCTTTTAGTAAATTCCTTGCTTATGAAGCCATTTCAAGATCGTATATTAGACTATTATACTATCGCCTTGTCTATGCCCCTGATGGTTTTACTACTACTGTACGACCATGTCATGAAATGTAGTCAACCATAATTATGCCCCTGCGTTATTTTAGTTCCATTAAATTTGCTGAATGTGAACAAAATAAAATTTTCTGATCATCAATTTTATTTTAGGCCATTTGATCATCAATACATACTTTGATAGCTTAAGGCCCTTGATAGTGATTTTTTGATTTTTTTGATTTTTTTATTTTTGGGGTGCTGCTGAATGTAAGCATTTATCATGCAATCATGCAGCTGTCAATGTTTACGTGAGTGATTACTAATTAGTAAAGATGTTTTATCCAGTTCAGTTAGATCACAGTAAACTTCTTATTATGTATTGTATTTGTATTGTCTTGTCCTCTTTTGGTTTATGAGTAATATATTAAAATGGATCGGGCCGAGCTGAATGGCCAGGTCCATTGAGCCCTTTTATATTCTAAAGGCCCAGCCCAGCCCATTTAATTTCAATTTGTCCCTTATCCGACCCATTACACATGTCTAGTAATGTTCCTAGACCAGGTCATATATATATTGAGTTTGCAATAAGTAAATCATTTAAAAAGTATGTGAAACCTATTCTATTGTCTATTCAACAAAACAAATCAAATAAGGCAATTCACGAAAGGGGACTAGAGCCTGTTACCATTTTTACGTACTAAAAGAGGTACATTTCCCAGCTTGTTTTCTTAGCACTGTAAAATCATAGTGGTGTTTTCTGTTGTGATACTATGTGCTTGTACTAACCCCCTCTCTCCACTTACCATTGCATATCCCATTAAAATACAATGCAAGTAATACTAATATAATGCCAAAGCCTTACTTCCAACAATATGGGCAAGTAATACTAATACAAGAATAATTATGGACCATTACTGCAGTCTGCAATTGCAACAACATCAATGCTTTTGTCTACACGCCCAACACAAAGGGTGGACAGGAACAAAAATGAAAAAAGATAATATTGCAAAAAATTACCAAAATGTTTGTCACTGGCACCATGAGGCAGCCCAGAGCTTGGTCCAGCGGCACCCTGGCAGAGTAACAACCATCAAACAAGTAAATAAACAAATGAATGTTAGGGAGTAACAGTGAAATAGGCCAAGGTAAAGAATACTTACAAGAGCAAGTAGGGGAGGGGCAACAGTCTGGGATTGCTGGTATTTCAGAATGGTCCAGTCAAACACATAATCAAACTGAAATCCTGAAAAGCAAAATGACCATAATCAAAATCTGCGGCACCACCATAAAACTAAATACCAATTAAGGCTAAAGTCTCATAGACCTTCACGAATAAAGAGGTCACGGAAGAGTCTTTTTAGATAGGCATAATCCGGCTTATCATCAAACCGCAGTGAACGGCAATAGTGAAAGTAAGATGCAAATTCTGATGGATAACCTCGACATAAAGCCTGAAGGAGAATTACAATTGCTAAGCCAATATGACAACTGCAAACTGTCAAGTTAAAAGATTTCTATTAGAGAAGAAATATAGTATTACCTCAATAGAGGTTGAAACCTTTTTCTCACTAATTTTTTCATACTTCTGTTTCTTCGTCCCAGCTTTCAGCCCCTGCCAGGGAAGACTACAAAAAATACAGACTCAGCACCAGAGAAACCAAGGAAACAAGCAAAGTCGTACATCCAAATTCTTTGAAACCAACGCTCACCTTCCTCTCAAAAAATACATGAGAACATAACCCATTGATTCTAAGTCATCCCTCCGACTTTGTTCTGTAAAACAAAATCGAATCTAGTGTTATCCCCAGCCTTACAAATGCCAATCATTTACATCAACAAATTCTAAAGACTGGAGCGGAGCAGAGAAGCAGAAGACTGAGATTCAGAGAGAAACGTGGTCAATGGTTCAAGTTCAATGCCCAATAGAACAGGAGAACATACCAATTCCTAGGTGAGTGTTCATGCTTGCATATCTAGCAGTTCCTGTCAAATTCTTGTTCTCCCTACAACAAAGATCCAACTAAGTCAGTTTTCTTTTCACATTTCTTCAATCCTTCTTTATTTTCTTTTCACATTTCTGTCCTTTTGTTTTCCAAGGGGGAGTACATGAGAAGGTAGGACAGGACATTCACGACAGCAAAGCAAACGCATAAATCTTTAATAAAAACATATTTGAAGTGAAAAAACATTTTTAAAATATGGCTAAGAGTGACAAGAAGATCCTTTACCGATTGAACAGATTATAGGGAACTATTACAAATTTACAATGCATATTATGTCCAATATTTTGATGGGGCTAAAAATTTATATTTCTTTGATTTCAAATTATAATAGACTAAAGCAAAATGACTCATTAAATAATGTACACTTCTTATTTATGTGAAATTGCACATGTCGTTTGCTACCAAGCGTCAATCGGAAACAACCTCTTTGTTAGTTTTATTATTAACAACAAAGGTAAGGTTGTGTACATCCGACCCTCCCAAACCCCACCCTGGGTGGGAGTCACTTAACGGCATTGGGTTAATGGAATAATGTTGTATTACAATGATCATATTGATAAAAAAGTTGAGCTAAAAAATAATGATAATGATCATAATTTCATGATAATAACAATAATCGTAACAGTAATAATATTAATAGTAGTATAATGATGATGACGGTAGGTTGATAGTTTGTAGCCACATAGGACCTACAATACGACTTGCAACTAACCAAATCACCACTCACCTATAAGGAATATGTTGATGGGTGTTACTGTCTCTATACTTCTTTGCTAGACCAAAATCAATCATGTAGACCTAGATAGAGATGACAAGCCGCACAAAATGCATTAAAATGAAAGATTAATGATGGAAAAATAATTTTCCAACCAGACTGCTAGGGTTCTACCTTGATAATAAAAACAAAATAACAAACCTGATTTGCACGTCGCGATAACCCCATGAGAAAGTTATCTGGCTTGATATCGCGATGCAAGAAAGATTTCGAATGAACATATTCAACTCGATTGATCTGAGAATGTTAGATCAACAAAGTTTAAAGATTCTATCAAACAAAAAGTAACAAGAAAAATTAAAGACAAGAAATAGAAAGAAGACAATACCATCTGATCAGCTAGCATAAGGACAGTTTTCAATGAAAATTTCCTATGGCAGAAGTTGAATAAATCTTCTAGGCTGGGTCCTAGCAGATCTATGACTAGAACATTGTAGTCTCCTTCAACACCATACCATCTCACATTGGGAATTCCAGCTGCCATCATCAGAAAAATCAGAGGAAGAATTCAAGGTGTTACTCAAATGATATTTGATTTAAATTAATGATAAGTTATTACTTCCTCCTTGCAGTATTTTATATAATTTGGACTCATAAAGCAGCTGTGGATGCTTTGTTTTCACATTTTCCTGAAAAATATTGTAAAATAAAGTAATCAATGGGAAATACAGTATTCAAAAAGCTGTTCACAGATGACTAGAGTTATGATATAATTGCATCAATTCATTAAATTGCACACCACAGAAGTAGATTGACTGAACCTTACGTATTTAAGAAATATACAACATATTTATTTCATCACTCATACATAACTAATTACAGAAAATAGAAGGGATACCATTATCATTAAGATGATGAAATAAAGATGCAATAACACTATCACAGCTACAAAGGTAAGATGCAAAGATGTAACATGGTAACTTGTTCACATACTGAATCAAATTGAGATGGGGCTATGGGAGCTAAAAAATATTCAAATGAAGATTCCTAAAATCTTTCAAATCATTATTTTTAAAATAGCCTTAGTACATATCTATAAGAAAAGATTTAAAAGTATATGAATGGCCACTGATATAGTTTCTCGAAGGGATATTTTGCATGGTCATACCAATAATGTCCAAAATGCAAGTGGTAAATTTTTTAAATTTTTCGTCCACATAATATCACTAAAATACTATGTTGTCCATAGGGTAGTAAAATTCATTAAAAACGACATATTCCATTAAGATTCTGTTAAACTTTTTAATTTTCCTTTTTCTCCCGTTTTCAAATATTGAAATCGAAAAAAGAGAAAAGACTTTGCCACCCTTGCCCACCTCCCAACGACACAGCTTTATACTTGAGTTATATGCATTCATAGAATTGTAGTGACTTCCCAAGACTAGGCAATAGCAAAGGCTAGTAATCTAACATGAAACCTAGTTCCTCACAGCCCCACTCCCTCTCAAAAGCTAACCGAGTCCTGATAGAGAATAAATAAAAGCAACCATCTTTTTCAGCTATTCCACAGAGCACACTGCAGGAAAATGATGTACATGAAAATACCAATCACAAATTCACAAGGGTTGAAGTTATTTTTGTAATTCTTATAATGAGTTCTAGGTGAGGCTTATCAAGTGGGTTGAAGTAGTATTAAATGGCCAAACTCTTCACCAATATGTTGGGTTGAGGAGTATTTAGTTTAAAGAGGGAATAATGGTGTTGAAAAGGTGTGGGTGGTGATGGTGGTGAATGGTAGGGTAGAGAGGGTTGATTTTTTTTTTTTTTTGAAATTGAAAAATAAAAAGTTTGGGTATTTGAGTGTTTTTCTAACATTTGATAGAACTTTTAAAGCAATCCTTTGAATAATGCTAGGGGTTTAATTACTTTTAAAATATGATGCTAGCATGTGAACAAAAAATAAAAAAAACAACTATCGCTGGCGTTTTAGACAATATTGGTGCTACCATGTGGAATATGCCTTGATGAAAAGGGAAAGGATATTGGTGAGGCACATCTTTTCTTTTGAATAGAAGAGATAGAGAAAAGAAATAGTGGGCTGAAAAGGGAAAAAACTCCCACTAAAGTACAATTGTACATTAATTAAGATAGTGAAGAAAAAGACTCCAAAATTTTTCATTGTTAATATGACACTAAGAAACGGACAAAAAGTGAGGCACGCGAATAAAGTAATGAAGTCAAAAAAAGTGATTTTTAACAGTGTCATACTTCAAGGGAAATGGTGCAGACAAAAGAAAAAAATAAAATATTAGAAAAATAATTGAGCATAAATAAAATGGTGTTTCAACCTAATCTCAGTCCTCAGATATTGAAAAATAATAGAGGAAAGTATTGAAATTTGGTATGGGACAGAGATTAATTTTTCATGTATATAGTGAAAGTTTTGAGCTTATTCTTGTCATATACCACTATGTTGTTGTCTATAATCTTATACAATAATCTAATTGCAGCAAGATGCCGATAATCAAACCTAAAACTCAAAATCCTTGCTCTTTTATTATGAAAATTGAACTAAAAATGTAAAATATATTCCTAAATGAATATTTTTCTAGAATATTTGTCACATCTACTTGTGTCAAACAAATTTACTCCCTAAAGCTCCAATAGTTAAAATGAGCTATTGGGACAGTATGAAGTAACCATGAAATGTTCACATCCATCTAATAAATCCTTTAAAGTTTCAAGATAATACCAAGGCAAGCACTAATAAAGGCCTTAAGTTGGACAATACTTTTGTTTTTAAGCTAACAATTCAATTATAAGATTATGATGATATACAAAATACAAGTATACGAGCATAAAGTAGATTAGACTAAGCAGGGAAAGATTTGAGGAACCTTCTACCGTTCTATATAATAGCAGTGGCACTTGTTTAGGACAAATTTAATTAAATTCAAAAGCAAATGAGATTGAATTATCAATGTTCTATAAACCATCCCAATTTTATACCCAAAATGGTATCTACTTAAAAAGGGAAAATTGGGTATTTTAGTATTAGTTAGTAGGAGAAATTAGTATAAATAAGAAAGAGGAGTAGAGAAAAAGATTAGAATACTTTGTATTGATATTAAGTGGGTTTTATGCTCATGTCTTAGGGGAATGCAAGGCTCTCGAATGCTTGTAAAATCTTGTTCTTCAATCAATTACATCAATAAGATCAACACTACATTTCTCTACTTGGAATACTTGTTTATATTTCTGTATTCTTCTATTATTCACTATAATGGTAGAATTAGTCTATCACATATTACGAGATACCCTTCTGCCTCCCACAAATGTGTTTCAACGCGAACATTCATGTGCGTGTGTAGTATAAAATGAAAAATTACTATTTGCAACTGGATGGTTCACACCATAAACATCAATCAATTAGATGTAGAGCCAAAAGGCTAACTTCCATTCCAAATCACACAAATAAGATAACAGTACTTTTAGAATGCCAAGTGCAATGAATCTTCTTTCCTTGCAATATTAACAAGGTTAAGCATGTGCAAATCCTAGAAGTCCAAATACTTAGCTCTCTACATTGAAAGGATTCTATTGATACACAACTCAATGTTACATCAATATTTTTCAACAAATAAGGTTGATACTCTTAGGCTACACAACATGATAGTCTCTCTTATTCATCTTTCAATATATTGTTCGACTTCAATAAGACATTTCTTCACAATCCCAAAATGCTAGATCAATTTAAATAATGATAAGAACGTTGCTACGCCAATGAAATAAGCCAATGCAAACTTTAGTGAATATTACAAGACTCTTAAATTTTATAGAGAAAATTCATCTCGACCTTCCTCATTTTAACATTGATATCTTCACCATATTAGTGAAATTACAATTGGGGAAGATCATAATAGGCTAATTTTTTAACATGAAGCTAGGGTTGGAATGAAGAGGCTATACTACTATGTAAATCTAGCTAAAAAAACAAAATCAAGCCTAGGCATTTTCTATAATTACAAATGAAGAGAGAAAATTGGCACTAATAAATATCAAATTATGTTAGGTTAATAAAAGCAATTTGAATATTAAATTTCAGCGTAATTGAAAATCAAGAATTTTAGAATTGCAGTGTCATATCATCAAATCTAGAGAAGAGTTTGAACTTACAGTACTGATGAAATCAATAGATGGCACACAACACAGTTAAAGCCAAATCACCAGATCAAGATGAATGCACAAACTGAGTACGCAAGTCCAAAAACATGATTCTTCACACTATACAACTCAAAATCTTAATGCTTATGGCTAACATAGCATATTGACCCCCAAAGTGCAAATGACATCTTACTGAGCCAACTCAACTACATATTCAGAAGACCCACAGTAAAGCTCTATAATGTAGAGTTATTGCCTTCAAACACCAACTAAAATGACCACCAAAATTTTTTACAAAAACTACAGCCAATGAACCAATAAGAAACGACTACCAAATCCATTCAATACAAGGAAATTGGCAGCTTTATAACCACTTCCCTGCAAACATTTTTAAGAATCACAACAAGAAATAACTTAAAAACCAACAATTAAAACTTCCTAAAGCAATTGCAGCCCCGATCGTTGTGTAACAAGGTTGCATCGCATCGCGTTGGCCGCATTATAAAGATTTTCAAAAACAATGAACCGACATTTCCTGTGTTGTAAAGGTGTATAAAAGAGCAACAATTAAAACTTCCTAAAGCAATTGCAGCCACAATCATAGTGTAACAAGGTCACATCGCCTAGCATCGAAAGGTTATAAAGGTTTTCAAAAACAACGAACCGATACTTCCCGTGTTGTAAAGGTGTACAAAAAACCAACAATTAAAACTTCCTGAAGCAATCGCAGCCCCAATCATAGTGTAACAAGGTTTAAAGGTTTTCAAAACCAACGAATCGATATTCTGTGTTGTAAAGGTGTAAAAAACCGTGTTTTGGGTTGTATCAAAGGAGATTTTATGTTTTCGACCGATACTTAGGCACTAAGATAATCACATCCCTCCCGTTAGTGTATCAACGTTTCGTTACCGCATTTTTACTCTATGGCCTCAATTGATCACTTGAAAGCTCAAGTTAGCAAAAGCAAAAGCAATTATTGATATTGATATTGATATTGCTATCCAATACAACATATAAAGTCAGCAAAGAATCAATAATTCAATAACCAAAAATCTACAGCATACCATACCATACACATTCATATCCCACCTCAAAAACACATAACAATATAACCGGCCGTATCTATTAACATTAAACCCTTACCCATGAACTTCTTTTACCAATTCAAAACAGTAAAGCTAATAACTTGACCTATTCGACAAGTTCGAATCATCAAATAGATAGTATATCAATCCAATGAAAGCAATCATATGAGCTTCCTAGACTATTAAACATCACTTATAACAATTCAAAAGAACTAAAAACAAAACATAAATCAAATATCAAATAGAAGAAAAAAGTAGAGGAATTTAGTGAAGCAAAGACTTACAAGCTTGATTGCCACGTCCTCATTAGTGTGCAAATTGGTACCTGCCCAACAATAAAAATTAAAATTGAATTAAGAAAAACGAGATATTTCAAAAAAAAAACCCCAAAAAATTAATTTAATTTTATAAATTAGATAAGAATGAAGAACAAACCAAGATAGATCTCTCCAAAGGACCCACTTCCGATCTTCCTACCAAGCCTAAATTTGTTCCCAACTCTGGGTTCCATGTAAAAGGAATCAATTTATCAGGAAACTTTTGATTCTTTTGATTTAAAATACCAATCAACAAAAATAAACCCTAATTGGGTTTTATATATGTTGTCAAGATAAATAAGGGAAACAACAATAAAGAGAGAATTTATAGGTAACGCCCATTGAAAAATAAAATGAATTAATTACTCAGAATAATATAATAATAATGAAAAAATAATTAAGCTTGAATTTTTGTACTTAAAATTCTCTCTCCCTAGAACCTATAATTTCCAAAAAAAAATTAATTAATCAACTAAATTTGATTTTAAAAAATATGGGATATATTTTGGGATGGATTATCAATAAAAAAAAATTGGATGAAAAAAAAAGGGTTGCGAAAAGAAGAGGAAGGAGGAGACAGAAAGTGGAGGAAGAGAGAGAGAGTGATGAAATTGATTTTATCCAACGAAGCCTTGCTGCTGTTGCGTTCATCAACAGCTCCTTTTTCTTTTTTTTTTTCTTTTTTGTTTTCTTCATTTTTTTTCATTTCATAATTGAGAAAAGATAATTTGTAAAATACATATGACAGATTTTTGCGAATTATAATTTTGATGTTATCTTTTTACACTTGTACTATGGTTAAAATAACTTCTTTATTAAATTAACGAACGTTGACTCTGATATCAGTTGTAACGATTCGAATTAAGTCGATCCAGATATTTATATGTAAATATGAATTTTAAATGGTATATCGCCCACTAAAAGTTATTAGCGGATCGTTTTACATTCTAATGATAAAAAATAACTAAACAAAATACACAAACCTAACAGCAGAAATTAAATGTACAACTTGAGAATCAACCGAACCTCAAAAAATATCTTCAAACTTAGATAATCCAAATGCACAAATTAAAATAAAGTCCACGACAAAGTTGATTAAAATGCCAAGGTGTCCTACTTGGTCCTTCTTATTTGTCATTTTTCAATTTAAAATCAAATTATTAATCGTCAATATGATAACATTATCGCAGGTTGATAAGAAAAAAACACAACAAAAAGTATACGTCAGAGACATAATACATAAACAAGAAAAAGGTTAAGCAAATGAATAAGGTCATCCTTGCATACAAGAGGCTCTAGTTCAAATTCTTATTTAATCACAATAGCTCCACTTTCAAATCCCAACTTATGACGTTGTTCTTCCAGTTTGAATCGCCAAAGTATTATATAATTTTGGAGGAATACACATAGGGGAGCTAACCCCAAGAAGACCTCCTTCCTATAACGCTGTATGTCCTATTTGAGTTGTCATAGCCAAAAAGTATGCATACTCACATGATGAGATAAGATAACTTATCCTTAAGTAATATTCAAGATCATACACCCATTTGAATTGCATAACATATATTATCGAGCGTATACTTATGCTTTTAGCATGATTCACCGCACACAACACAACAAGAACGAATCAATTATTGACCCCTTACGAATTAAGGTCCTATCAAAAATTAGTAAGTGCACATACACACATCAATTCACACTATTAGTATTCACTGAAACTAAGGATGAAATTATTCAAAGTTTCAAACCTAACAAGTTGACACATCACACTTAAATAGTGTAGTATCTTATTTCTGGGACACAGTGACAGCACATATCTTAAAAAACTACTCATAATAAATCAATAATAATTGTACTAGCTTGTTTGTTTGGATATTAGATTTACTTTTACTTGTATATGGACATTACGTAGCACAGTAATTTTTAATTAATAACTGTGATTTGAAAATCACTAAAAAGAATAAAAATAATAATAATAATAAAATAAATAAAATTAAAAAAATAAATTAAAATTACAAAATTCTCACCCTATCAAATCTTACCGCATAAGAGTGATTTGTTAACTTTCGATAAGCATTATTTACTAAAACCTCCTCTTATGTAGCTTGTGCAGTTGTGCCTCTAATGCTTTATCATGGGTCCACTGCCATCTACAAGTATTTGGATGGATTTTGAGTATAATATCTCTAATCAAATTAATTTCGATTCTTGAGTATAAGTAAATATATTAAATCTTGACTATCTTATATTATATACGGATTATTACGGGTTAATGGGATCATATATTTTGATCATTTATATTTCCTTCCTAAACTTAGTAATTATTCTAAAATTATTTCCGGAGAAAATCATCAAAATTCTTTTAAAATTGAGAGAAAGAAAGATGTGTAGTTAAGTAATTCACAAACTGTACTATTGATTTACTTGTATAAATATTCTACATACAAAAGCTTTCAAAAGCTCATGTTTAATGAATACATATGGGACACACACATACCAAGAAAATTCCTAATGTATGAATCAAAAAATTATGAAAAAGAAAACCAAAAAAAAAAAAAACCAAAGCCCTTAGATCTACCAAAATGGGGAATGTATAGTGAAAGAAAATATGGTGAAAATGGTTAATTATGATACAGGGGTGGTTGTTCCAGAGTGCTTCTTGTTCAGCCTGGTTTTCAATTGTCGGATTTTGGCTTCTACGCGTGCAGTGAAACCAATCTTAGTCGTTTGCCTTGCCTTCGATTGTTCTCTGACCCACATTGTTTGATCCTCGACATCCTTCTTGTAGTACTTGATCTCTTGGATTATATGGTGATCCAACGGATTGAATGTTCGTTGGAACACGATGTGGGCGAAATACGGGAGAACACAAGCTACCGTAACCAAGAGAGTTGTCGTCCAGTATATGGGTGCAGGTGCAAGGGCCTCTACCAGCAGCATATGGGCATTCCCGGAGACGGTTGAAGGCATTGCACCATAGATCAAGAGGAAAATATACCACATTCCTATGCTACCCCATATGAGCAAGTGTTGAATCCATGTGAAGTGGCTCATCGTGAGGGCGATCTGACAATTGACGGCCCATATGATTCCGGTGAACATGATGGTCCCAACAGCTGACATGTCAGCAATTTGGCCTCCAGAACGGAATGCTTGATTGTAGAAGATGATGATGTTGAAGAAGAATATTACGATAGATGTGTAGACGCCATTTGCCATCCACCCAAATATCCTATACCAGTCAAAAAATAGGTTTCTTGGGCCTTGCTGATACAGTGCTGGAAACTGAAAATAACAAACGTTATGCCACAACTTTTGAATATAGAAGTAGAAAGTCCATTATACTTGCATATAATCCCAATTTTCACCCATTTTACATAAATCCCCTCTTTCACTTATTTGGAATGATTATGTGTTGGGGGTACCTTCTCACCATGTCCAAATTGTATACACTATAGCCAAAAAGATTTGGCAAACATAGGAAAAGTTCATTTCAGGAGACGGTTTCCCCGTAAGACGTGCCCCATACTTGGATTAAATAGCACAATAAAAGAAATTTTAGCATAATGGTCCTTTTCTATGCACTCGTCTCACGGTGAGACGGTCTCATACAAGAGGGGTTGCAGACTATATTGTGAGAAGGCCTCCCAACCACCCTGGATCTTGAATAATCAAACCGCAGGGTAATGAAGTGTAAACATTAAGAAAATGGGTAAAAATTGGAATTATTCATGTTAGTTTTCTCAAACAAAAATGCAGTGAATTTGCAAATGGATTCAAACTTGCCTCCAAGCAGACGTCTGAAGAAACATCTTGTTCAAAAACTCCAAGTGAAATGACAGGCAACGAGGTGAGGATTACATTGAAGGAGAGGGAATACCAATCATCGTAGATCGTTTGCCCAGAAAAGCCAGCAAAGGCCTCAAAGTAAAACAGTGTGAGACCAAAAGCTATATTCTTGTAGAAAAAGTAGCAAATCTGTAATGAACGGCAAAATGAAGCAATCATTGATTATATTTAATATATATATATTTAATATATATATATATATATATATATATATATATATATATATATACCAAGTCGTTATTGTCCGCATGTATTCAAGCATACACGAGGTTTTTGAATTTAAACTCCTTACCATCTGAGCTATTCTTTTGTAACACCAGTGTCCATGTACAAGCAAAATTCTTTCCAGAAACCGAAACTGGGCAATGGAAAAATCACTCGCCATCACAGCCTGCACAAAGTTAAAGCTATGATAAGTCTGATACATACTCTTTGATGGTAAGGATATACGTAGATAAATAAACCTCAAGAAACAAACTACCAAAAGATTACTTCGGTAACTAGTAGCAAGATAACATGCTCCACTGTAGCAGAGCCATAGTAAACTAAAACAAGTTAACAAGAATAAGCCTTTCAGATACATGATTTAACCATATTAGGGTAACCCACAAGATGATATTTACACTGCTCGAGATCAAAATCATGGGATATTCGAACAAGAAAAAAAACATTTTACTCGAGAGTACACATAAAAGTCATCGACACCACCTACCTGCATACCTTCGGCCCCACTAATTCCCACACCTATATCAGCTTCTTGAATCATTCCAACATCATTGGCACCATCACCAATGGCCAAAGTGGTTTTCCGAGTCCTTTCTTTGACCAACCTCGTTACCTACATACAGAAAAAATAAACATAAGATTGTTTTCTTATTCCCTTTTTAACAGGAAAAGGGGGGAAGGATATTTAAACAGAATTGCATGCGAGTTAAAGACAAATAAATGACAATGCATACCAATGCCTTTTGCTTGGGAGAGACACGACAGCAAATAACAGATGCACACTCAACAGCTAGACTCAAGAAGTAGTACTTCATATCATCTTCTAGAGCATATGTTAAGCTTTTCCCATCAATGATCAATGCAAACGCAGCATGTGGGTCCTTTTCAAGTTTAATCATCTGAGTGGCGTTGGTGATTTGTAATGAAACATTCTCTTTGATTGCCTGGGTAGTCACCAACAAAACTTTCTAGCATGAATACACTTTACATTTCCGAAGTAAAGTTCTTAGAATATTCTAAAAAAACACCACATATTGTTGGGTTTAAAGGCTTTGGCATTGTTGTACTTCTAAAAATGATACGTACCTCTTTAGAATCATTGGCAGTTCCTTCAACATTCGCAGTTGATATACATATCTGCTTCATGCCCTGACGTAGAAGACTGCATGAAAAACTGATAGAAGGAAATGGTTTTAGCATGCATATATCTGCTCGCTGTCACAAAGGTCAAAGAGAAAACTACCTGAAAATCCACAGCCCTAACTGAATGAAGAAACAAGTGAATTTTCATTTCCTCTTCAAAAAAAGGAAGGAGGAGAATACTAACCCAATATTAATGGCAGTTTCCATTTTATCACCAGTGAGAACCCAGAGCTTGAGACCAGCTTGTGCAAGTTTATCAATACATTCAGGCACCTACAGAAGTAAGAAATGTAAATACAAGCAGATTGTAGTAATTCATACTTGTGAGAAAACAAAGTGACATACTCCTTTCTGCAGCTTATCTTCGACAGCAGTGGCGCCTACAAGAATTAAATCTCTCTCCATCATGTCTGAAACCCGTTCCAGATTGGCATCCCTATCACCTCCAATGGCGCTTTTCGCTTTCATAAACTCATCATTCCAAACAGAAAATTCAGACTCTTCAAGCTTCTTATAAGCAAGGGCTAATGTACGCAACCCATTATCTCCATATTCATTGAGATGCCTGGTAGTGTCTTCCAGATACATTTTTCCATTCTTTGAGAGGCGATCAAAAATTATACTGCAGAGCCACGTATTCATGAAAAGTTAGAGAAAGGACTTGCTAGTGATTTTATAATGGAATAGAAAAACAAGCAGAGAAAAACTACAAATATGAAGCTAATTTGATATCTTTCGTCAAAATACTATGTGTGGCGTGTGCATGCATGTCCCAAATGACAGCGAACGGATGTTTGGAAAGCCAAGAATCAATGGTGAAGAAGCCAAAGACACAGACCTGTCTGCTCCTTTACAAAAGAGAAGAATCTGGCCCTCTTCATCGCGCACAATTACAGACATACGCTTTCTCTTGCTTGTGAAATCCAATGAAGTGAGAATTTTATACTCCCTGAAAGGTTCAAATGGAAAATAAACAATTCAAAAGCATTCAGATTTCAAGGAACCAAAACCAGACAAGAAGTGTTTTAGTAAAAGCTTTAGTAAGAGTTTGTTGACCCAGGCTGACCTTTCAACAGGTTTCTCGTAGTTAGGATACCTCTCTCGAACAACAACAGCTGATTGAGTTCTTTTGACAAACTCGAAACCAAATTCCCTAGCAGCTGCAAGAAAGGCAGCTTCATCTGGGGATTCTGCTTCATAGGTGTAAGTACCAGTCTCTTCATTCAACTCAGGGATAGCAGTATGACAGACGGCGAGGATACGGAAATACAACAACAAGGTCTCCCGATTAGGCTCATTCATCCACTTGCCACCAAGAAGCCGATCATCCTCAAAGCTGAAGCCCTTGATTGCAGGTTTATGGTCTCTTTCATCTCTGGAAGTTATTACAGTCTCCAACTCTATTTCTGGCCTTTTAAATCTAGTATTTTCCACAGTTTGATTTTCCAGGTCCTGAGCCATCTGCCTAGCAGCAGCAAGTTCAACTTCACTAGAACGTGTCCCATACGCAACACCCGCAATAGAACACTTGAGGAAGTCCATTTGATTACATGTTAAAGTACCAGTTTTGTCAGACAGGATAGTGTCAACTTGGCCTAATTCCTCATTTAAATTTGATGTCCTCGCCCGTGCTGGCGTACCCGACTCTTCATCATACATGTGTATGTCCTGGTCAATAAAGATGGCTTGCAGAAACTTCACAAACTCTATGGAAACATACAGCGAGATTGGGATTAAGTACCCATATAGAATGAGTGCAGTGACAAGATGGAAAAGACCAGATAATGCTGGCTTATTAGGATTATACAAGCCCTCAGAGTCTGGGGCCCTCAAATACCACCATTTTGGCATTTCATACTTGGTCCTCACAGAAAATCCTACTGAACTAGCCAAGGAGATCAACACAAGCACAGAGAAAAGAATGTAAATGATATGGTCCATCTTCTTTTCTATTCCACTTCTTTTTGAAGGGGATTCTGTCGCATTTTGCATCACTTTGCTGTCATGTCCCGTGAAAATAACCACTCCATACACAAAAGCAGTGTTTCTTAGCTTTGAGTCCCTTAGAAGAATCTGATTTGGATCAATAGGAAAAACCTCACGCTCATACTCCAAATTACCGACAAAAGTGTAAAGATTTGGGTTTGGGTCCTCACATTTGATAACTCCCTTGAACTCCTTGAATGAGGAGTCATCATCCATTGGTGAAGTTACTTCTGGGGCTCTCTTTATTTTCAAGTTAGTTTCACCATCCAAATTCATAGTCTCAACATAACAAATTCCATCCTCATAACTCGAAGACAGCAGCAATAAATCTGCCGGGAAAAACTCGTCCTTCTTCACTTTTACCACATCTCCAACACAAACCTTCTGCCACTGTGTATCCTTGAAAACACCATCGCCTTTATGAACACTAACTTTTCTACTATTAACCTTCATATCTTGAATAAACCTACGCCAATCCTCCACAGCTTCCTTAAACATTGTAAGCCCAACCACAATTGTCAAAGGAGCAATCATACTAACAGCGCCAAAGGGCGAAACTGAGGTGACAGATAAACAAGCAGCCAATAGAAAGTACATATTGGCAGCACGACGAAATTGCTCAAATAGTCCCTTTGGAAGAAATGTAATGATGTTGTACTTCGTAGTTGTTATGTTATTCGACCTATATCTAAGAGGCTTTCTACGATGAACATCAGATTGGTTGCAGTATATGATTCGAGAAAAGCCAGGTCCATCAGGTAATGAGTTCGGATCCTGAGTCGGATGAGGCCGGCCACAGGCAAATGTGTAAAGATGGCTCCGACGAATCTTTCCCCTAATCCTACCCTTAGCCATATAATCTTTTCAATTCAATCAATTCTCGGCTGAGACATCCTAATTATAGAAATTTACTCTCTTTGAAGCTCACCCTTTCCATTTTCAGCTCAATTTCTAAGAACATCAAATCCCTGAACCCAGAATGATACTTGCTATTTGTTAATCTGACCAATTCCTACATATTATAACACCCCAATATATTAAATTAACATCAAAAGACAGAATAAAACATGGTCCAGATTCCAAATTAATATAACTTCAAAATTCATAAAGTCAACAAAGAAAAAGAAAAAGAAAAAGAAAAAAATAAATAAAAAAAAAATAAAAAAAAAACTCTACTACCTAGAAACAATACCCTTTTCAATCACAAATGACAAGTTTTAACAGATAAAGATAAGGAAGCGAATCAAAGAAAAACCCACAAAAATTAACAGTGATTGATGCAACAATGAAGAACATTAGCCATATTACTAATTTCTGATCATGCATTAATAAATATCAAATACTACAGCATAACCATAAATTACCAAAAAAATTACAAGAATTACGAAAGAACACGCAATTACCCAGCTAAAACTCATCAAAATCAAACAAAATAAGCCAATATTTTATCTTTTTCCACAACCCCTTAAAAAATTAAAACAATCATTTCAGCATTCAAGACTAGAAAAAGACAATTAAGGAAGAAATAAAGAATTACCTACGATAATCACAATGCTTGTACTCTTGAAATCCAGAAGAAAAAAGGTCAAAAAAAACCCAAATCGAAAATTTAAAAAAAAAAAAAGAAAAAAAAGAGATCTTAAACAAAAAGTTAGCTCCTTTAATTTGAGGGATCTTAATTGTTAATGTATGTTATTTAAAATTTTTTTCAAGGAGAGAAAATGTAGAGAGAGAAAGAGGAGGAAATGCAGAGAGAAAATGAATAGAAATACAGGGGAAGAGAGAGAAAAGAGGGTTAAGTAAGGTAAGGTCTTTTTAGTCTCTCTACGGCCTGAAACCTTCGAACCAATTACCAGCAATTTCCGGGCCTTTTTTATCTCTCTAATTTATTATACTTATTTCTTTTATCTTTCCAAATCTCAAGTTCCAATTAAATTGCTTTTTCATCTGTTTATTTTTCTATAAACTTATTTCTTTTATTCATAAAATCAGAGTCGTCTTGAAAAATGGGTCATATATAAAATATTTTATTTTACATCTTATTTATACTAAAAATATTTATTTTATTAATAAACTTAATGTATTGTTTTGATTAACTTTTTCATACATTGGAGAAAGAGAAGGCTCAGTACGGTCGATCACCTCACACATTTTCAAAGACTCTCTGTTGCCATATGAGCTTTAAAATAATAGTATTAATTTTAAATTATTGAAGTAATATGTAGTACTTAATTTGATTGGTTTTTTTAATCAACTGATTTTACTATTTAATTTCAAACCCTATGATAAGAGTACTTTGTTGTAAATTAATTTATGGGTGATGATATCTAAGACTTTAGGGCTGTACATAAATATTTTGTATACTTATTTTTACTTTTTAAGCGAATTTAGTCTACAAATTGAGAATTCTTTAAAAAAAATCAAGAAATTGAAAACAATTAATATTTTATAAACTTTCTTAGAAAAGATAAATGATAAAATAATAAAATATAATTATATATCTTATATTTCCTAGGTAAAAACAATATAAAATTACACATAATAATACAAAATGATTTCTTATATACCGTCCTTTGTATGAAGTTATATTATTTTAGTTTAAACCAACCTTAAAATTTACAAAAATAGTACTCCATGTTTTTCTATTTAACAACTACGTACAATTATTGAAAAATATTTGTTTTTAGGTTGGTGCGTATTAAAATAGTATAAATTAAATTCATACAAGAGTTTGCTATATATATTTAAAATAAAATATAATTATATATCTTATATTTCTTAGGTAAAAACAATATAAAATTACACATAATAATACAAAATGATTTCTTATATACCATCCTTTGTATGAACTTATATTATTTTAGTTTAAACTAACCTTAAAATTTACAAAAATAGTACTCCATGTTTTTCTATTTAACAACTACGTACAATTATAGAAAAATATTTGTTTTTAGGTTTGTGCGTATTAAAATAGTATAAATTAAATTCATACAAGAGTTTGCTTATATATTTAGATTATATAGATAATATTTGTATAGGCCTATAAGTTATTGCCATCTATTTGTAATTTTTATTGCTAATGACGCTTAAATTAAAAATGTCTTACTAAAAAATTAAATTTTATTTCAATTAAAATATATATATACCACTTTTTTCAAGGGAATTCTAATTTGATTTTCATTGTCTTTTTCACCCATTTATCATCCAATATCCAATCCAATAACAAAAAAAAGTCTCTTAAAATATAGGTATGTGACGCGTTAATAATTTGCTCTAACCTATAACAAAAACTATTATATATATATATATATATATATATATATATATATATATATATAATGTTAAAAATATAGAAAATTGATTGAGAATAGAAGTTTCGGAGAAATTGGAGGGAGTAGGGAGTAGGGACAAGAAGACAAATGGGGCGTATAATACACGTCCACGGTCCACATGACCACATCAAATGAAAGCCAAGGACTAAACCAGACCACAATGACCAAGTCAACACACTACTTTTAAGTTCCAACTTTTTTACGAATGGATATTTGGCTTTGTCTTTTGGCTTATTAATTAGTCAAATAGTCAAAAAGTGTTTGGTGACTTTTAAACCAGCTGAAAAGTTGGTTTTTTAAGCCAAAATAAAAAGCTAACACCAGTTAATATTCTTGTTAGCTTTTTATTGACTTTTAGTTTATTGACCTATTTTTTCTCTAATAAACAACCAATAATTAATACCTAAATTTACTAAACATTTTCATCAACATCTGATTTTTTCAACTAGCTTAAAAGCCAACAAAACAACTAACGTTTCCAGTTGGTCAAACAAGTCAAAATCCAACAGTCAACAGCCAATATTTTCAACTAGTCAAATAAGCCAACAACCAACAGTCGAATGCGTAACATCTATATAATATTTTAAATGACTTGGTTTATATATAATTGAACCTAAATTTATAGCTTCTCAAACTATGGTTGTATTTAAAGTAAATATTTAAGTGGAAATAAAAGTTAAGTTATACAAATATATGTAGGTTGAACTGAATTTGAAAAGGGAAGTAAAGAATGAAGATTACTATGAGGAACACGTGGGAAAAAAAAGGATAATCACCCTTTTTTTTGAGAAAAAAAGAAAAATATTTAACCTGAGGCAATAGTTTAGAGGATTCGTTATTGTGTGATTTGGACCAGATTAAGATCATATATGATATTTAGTTTACGACTCTATAAAAGCAATGTTTGAGTGATTATTGTACGTGAGTTTTTGTTTAAAAATATTAATAGGAAAAAAAAAATAATGAGTCTTGAAAAATTAAGACTTATCCAAAGAGTCTCAAATTTGCATAAAGTGGTCATTTTGTTTCTTTGACATGATTCTCGAGATAATATTGTAAAATTAAATTTCTAAATGATAATAAAAGAGGTTTAAGATTAGTGAAAATTTAATTTGATAGTGTCTGAAAATAAAATTTAAGAGTCTAGAGATATTTGTTATTATGCAAGGAAGATCATCAATGGTGGCGATGCATGAACCAGAAGAAAAGACCTTGGAGCAAGGGAAAGGGAAAAAACAAAGAGGAAGATGAAGCTTCCAGAGAAAAGAGAGAAAGACGTTTAGAATCCCTTTTATTTTGAAATGATGTCACCCCACATATATGGGCAATACACCAATATATATATAATATTCAACACCCCCCCTCAAGCTGGATGAGGAATCATTCCCAGCTTGAACAAAAGATTCTTGAAATGAGTTGGAGGCAAGATCTTGGTGAAGCACATCAGCCAACTGGTTTTGAGTGGGTAAGTAAGTTAGTTGAATTAGGCCTTCCATAAGTTTTTCTCGTGTAAAGTGGCAATCGATCTCAATATGCTTTGTCCTTTCATGATAGACTGGATTTTTTGCTATTTGAATGGCAGATTGGTTGTCACAGTGAAGGGTAACAGGCTTCAAGGTAGATACATTGAGTTCTTCAAGCAAGTTGACAAGCCAGGTGATTTCAGAAGTGGCCTGCTGCATAGCTCTATATTCAGCTTCAGAAGAAGATTTGGATATAGTTGATTGCTTCTTACTCTTCCAGCTAATAGGAGAGTTTCCCAACAAGATAATGAAACCAGTGACAGATCTTCGTGTAAATGGGCAAGTAGCCCAGTCTGAGTCTGAAAAAGCTTGAAGAGTAATGTTAGTTTCGCCTTTTAAAAGAATACCTTGTCCTGCAGTGGTATGAATATACTGAAGGACATGAATAAGAGCATCAAAATGTGATTGTTTTGGGTTTTGCATAAACTGACTGAGAAGTTGAGTGGCAAAGGCCAAATCAGGTCTGGTATTAGACAAAAAATTCAACTTACCTATCAAAGTTCTGTAAAGAGTGGGATCAGAAAAAGTATGAGGGTCTTCATTACTTAGCTTATAGTGTAGAGGTAATGGAGTGTGTACAGCTTTGTTGGGTAACTGTTGTGACTGCAATAATTCCTTTGTGAACTTATGCTGAGTGAGAACAATCCCTGCATTTACATAAGAAACCTCCATGCCAAGAAAGAAATAAAGCAAACCAAGATCTTTAATAGTGAATTCATGATCAAGTTGTTGTTTAATGCTATTTATTTCAGATGAGTTAGAACCTGTTATCAAAATATCATCAACATATATAGCAAGAATGGTAATATCATCAATATTAGCAACATTATTTGAACCAGACTTCTTTAAAAATAAAGAGGGATCATTTTTTGATTGTTGATAATCCCTGGAGTGTAAGAAACCAGCAAGCTTTTGGAACCATTGTCTAGATGCTTGTTTTAAACCATAAAGAGATTTTTTGAGTTTGCAAACTTTATTGTGAGGATTAGGAATACCCAAAGGAACTTTCATATATACATCTTCTGTGATATTGCTATGTAAAAAAGCGTTATTAATGTCAAGTTGGTAAATGGGCCATTTTCTTGCAGCAGCTAAGGCTATAACAGTTCTTATGGTAGTCATCTTGACTACTGGGCTAAAAGTTTCTAAGTAATCTATCCCATATTTTTGGTGATTACCTTGAATGACAAGTCTAGCTTTAAGGCGTTCTAAAGAACCATCTTTATTGTATTTTGCTTTGTAAACCCATTTGGAACCAATGGCCTTTTTACCTGGAGGGAGATCAGTGTATTCCCATGTTTCATTTTGCAATAATGCTGAGATTTCTTTCTTCATGGCTTCTGTCCAGCCAGGGTCAAGAATGGCTTCATGATATGTGTGTGGCTCAGTATATGTGGCATGTAAAGCAAGAGTGTTTTGTTGAGAAGAGGGTAAAGAAGAGAAAGCGACAAAATTGCAAGAATGAGGTTTTTGAGATAGAGAAGATTGAGAAGTGGTGTGTAAAACATAATCTTGTAGATGAATAGGTCGTTTAGTTTGTCTAATGGATCTTCTGAGATTAGATGAAGGTAGAGGAGAAGGAGATGTAGTGGTAAGTAAGTCTGTGTCTGAAATGGTATTGTTGGATGGGGTATGATTAGAAGAGGAGCATTGTGTATTAGAGATAGTGGATATATTAGAGTTTTGGATAGAAGAAGAAGGATATGAGAAGAAAGTGGTGAAATCAGATATGGAAGAAGGAAGAACAGTTTGAGTGTTGGAAGAAGGAATGTGATGAAAAGGAAAAATATGCTCATGAAAATGAATGTTTCTGGTAACAAGAACCTTGTTAGAGTGAAGATCAAGGATTTTGTATCCTTTCTGTGTGGGGGAGAAACCCAAGAATATGGAAGGATGTGATCTTGGGGCAAATTTGTCTCTGTTTCGTTTGCTAGTGGCTACAAAACAGAGACTTCCAAAACATTTCAAAGCATCATAATCTGGTAATTTGTTGTGAAGTAATTCATAGGGTGTTTTGTAATGTAAAATAGATAAGGGAAGTCTATTGATGAGGAAAGTGGCATGTAAAAGGCATTCTCCCCAATATTTGAGAGGAAGTTTTGATTGAAAAAACAGAGATCTTGCTATTTCTAATAAATGTCTATGTTTTCTTTCAACTCTTCCATTTTGTTGGGGTGTAGCTACAAGGCTGGTCTGATGGATAATGCCCATGTTATTATAGAATTGATTGGCATTGGCATTACAAAACTCCATGCCATTATCAGATCGAATAATTTTAACAGAAGTGTGATTGTTTTTGCAGTAAGTTTATGAGATTTGTTAAAATAGGAAAAGCATTAGATTTAGTGCTCAACAGGTAAGTCCAAGTAGCTCTAGAAAAATCATCAACAATAGTAAGAAAATATTTGTGCCCATTATATGTGGGAGTAGCATAAGGACCCCATAAGTCTACATGAAGTAATTCAAGAATTTTATTAGCTCTGCTGTTGCTAAGAGGAAAAGAATTATAGTTTTGTCTAGCTTGAGGACATATATGACAAATGCAATCAGTTAATTGAAAAGAATTACAAAAAGGAAGTTGAAGATGTTTCATTTGCATAAAAGGAAAATGGCCAAGTCTGCAGTGCCATAGCTGATAGAGAGTGTTGCTTGAATGCAAACTTGTAGATGTCAGGCTTTCTTTGGATGAAGCAGAAGTAGGAGAAGAGAATTGAGTGTTTGTGAGAGAGGTGTTAACTTGGTACAGACTGGTGTGAGCATTACCAAGGACCTGAGCATGCTTCATCAAATGGTCCTGAGAAAGAGAGGTAATGGGAATGAGTAAACAATTTGTTGGTGTGAACAAAACAAATTTATGAAGTTGAGTGATTAATTTGTGAATAGAAATGAGATTGAATTGAAAACCAGGAACATGAAGAACATTTTCAAGAATTAAATCTTTTGATATTTTGACAGGGCCTATGTGCATAACTTTGGCTTGTTGACCATTAGGTTGGGTGATGAAATATGGCTTAGAAAGAGGTTCGTAGTAAAGGAAAGAATCTAAAGAAGGAGAAATGTGGTCAGTAGCACCACTGTCAAGAATCCAAGAAGAATTTTGTGCAGAAGATAAAAAGCAAGAACTGTTACCTGCAAGAAGAGTGGATTTGGATGGAGAGGTAGTATCAGAGTCTTTATTTGGGGCAAATTGTTGTGCCATCATGTTGACAAATTTTTGATATAATTCCGGTGTGAGAGAACTGTCTGGTTTGATCATAGAACTGTTGTCAACATCTGGGGATGGAATCTGGCTTTCAGAGAACACAGCAAGTCTTCTGGGCTTATTCCTCAATTCAGGATGAAGTTTGAAGCATCTTTGTATAGAGTGACCTTGCATTTTGCAATGGTCACAATAATAATTGTTTCGGTGTATCTTGTTAGAAGCAGAACCATTGTTGGATGTAGAAGGATAAGGAGTAAACCCAGATCTCCCTCTACTCTGGTAATTGCTCAGATGTTGAAAGGAAACCCTATTTCCATTGGGATTGGATTGATATCTATTTGCAGTAAAGGCAGAATTTTCGTTTACAGAAGACACATTATCAGAAAATTCCCTTTGGGTTTCGTCTTGAATCAGGATACTGTAGGCGGTGTTAACATCAGGTAATGGTTTGATCATGAGGATATTGCCTCTAACATTGGTATATGCTCCATTCAAACCCATCAAAAACTTATACAATCTTTGATTTTTAATCAACTCAATAATCGATCCATTAACGTCACAAGTACAAAAACCACAAGAACATTTGGGGATTTTCACAAGGCTGTCATATGCGTCCCATAGACTCTTTAATTTGGTGAAGTATTCAGCAATAGACAAATTTCCTTGTTCAAGAGAGTTTAATTCTTTATCAATTTGTAAAATTTTAGGTCCATTTGACTGAGAGAATCTATTCTTTAACTCATTCCATATATCAGCAGCGGAATTACAGTAAAGAACACTTGAACTAATGTTCTCTTCACAAGAATGTAGAAGCCAAGAAATTACCATTTTGTCGCATCGTTCCCATTGCTTTGCCATAACAGGATCTGTTGGTTTTCTGCAAGAACCATCAGCAAATCCCATTTTATTCTTCGCCACTAAAGAAATCTGGACGGATCGTTCCCATTGTTCAAAATTCAAGCCATTCAAGGGTTTGGTAGAAAGAGAATGATTGGTATTATCACCATGACCTAGAAATAATTCGTGATTGTAATCGGGTATGAAATTTGGGGAATTTCCAGATTCCATGATATGCGAGAGAAAAAGAGAAGAAAAGAAAAAAAAAATAGTTGTCTATCTTAGAGATTCGTGGCCTCTGATACCATGTTATTATGCAAGGAAGATCATCAATGGTGGCGATGCATGAACCAGAAGAAAAGACCTTGGAGCAAGGGAAAGGGAAAAAACAAAGAGGAAGATGAAGCTTCCAGAGAAAAGAGAGAAAGACGTTTAGAATCCCTTTTATTTTGAAATGATGTCACCCCACATATATGGGCAATACACCAATATATATATAATATTCAACAATATTCATAACACTTTTATATGTTACTCCCTTAATTTCATATATTTTTTCAAGTACACTTAATGAATTTTAGTGTCAAAATTCAACTACAATTCAATTTATAAGAAAAAATATATTCATATGGTTCTTGTTAAGTTCGTCTCAATTTATAATTTCTAATTGTCAGCTCTTAGAATTTTTAAAATTTAGAATTTTTAAAACTCATAATTAAAATTATTTGATTTTAAAATTTATTTTGAGATCTGCGAAAAAAATTAATGGAAACAGCATTCAAAAAAAATGGAGTATATATAAGACATTATATTAAAAAAAAAAAGGGAACTTTTATATTGAGGTTTTGTGGAGACAAAATAAAGAAATAATCATATTTGATACATTCAAGAATTTTTGTAAATTATTAGGAAATATGATAACTTATTTACTAATTTGTCATTTGTAGTTTAATTTGTCGGTTTTTTTAATTAGGTAAATATAATATTCAGTATTACATTAAATTCAAAAATTAACGTAAATAATGCCATGTAATCAAGGCTATAATAAGTTGTCAAAATAATTGCCATATCAGCATCAAATAACTAGTAAATACATTTGATGTGGCAGTAGTTACTCTAGAATTGCGACATTCAAAATTTTACAATATTATTAAAGAAATATATGACATTAATAATGCAATATTTTCACCCATTCGTTATAAACAATTTATTTTTGGATTATCTTTTTTATAATTTAATGTTTGTCATTAATTTATTGTCAGCATAATAGAGTATACTAATAGATAACTAAATACATAGATCGAATTATTAAAAAATAAAAGGGTAAGCTGACAGCAAACTAATGAAAAATATTGAATTTTTTAAAAAAATATAAAGATGAAATTATTTATAGTGGAGGAGTGAAATGTTAAATTGTTAATGACAAATTTTTCGCTATTAAATTGTATGATTGATTTTTGAAAGTACCAGGTGTCTGGTAGTAAAGGGTAAATACTAAATGCAATTTCTTTTTAGTAATTTGCCTTATTTAATCAAGAATTATTGATATTTGTGTGCAAAATTCTAAGAGACTGAAAAATATTATGATAAACATTAATAACAATTATTTATTAAAATCAAGATTTTGATTTCACAATGCAACTAAATACTACTAATATATAATCAATTTTTTTTTTATTTGTTGCATTGTCATTTTTTATAGTTTATTCATTCAATATTGCTGTATTACTATTTAAAGATATAAACTTATATTTTAAGTTTACAAACTATTGCGATATTATTCTGTAAATATCTCATACGATAGGGTTAAGATAATTTAGAAATATTTACTAATTTGGTCACGATTATTTTATCCATAAATTTTTCATACACACTAATATGTTGTTTTATTCTCTGCAATAAAAAAAACAATAAAATGGTTGAAGAAGTACATTAGTCAATGATTAGAAGACTTAATGCGGTTGCTAGATAGAGTAGCTAGTTTAGGAAGTAGTTAGTACTTGTATTTCTTATTCATTTGGATTGTCTGACAACCCTACAATTCTGCAGTAGCAATAATGTTGTGAAGTACCACTATTTCATTTATATAGTAGTGATTCAATTATAGACTACAAGTGAAGAGTCAAAAGAGTGCTTCATCAATGTATCCTAACTAATTCATACTTTTTCCTTTCTAATTTACTTGCATATTTTATTTGCTTTTTTCCGGTTAAAATATTTAAATGTACTAATTTAATCTTTAATATTTTTAATTATATATAATAAAAAGTTATAAAAATTTAATATTAATTTTCTTTGTATAAAGACGAATATTATTATGTTACAACTAATTTGAAACGAAAAAAGTAAGTGATAAGATGTATCCTCTATTTCATAGATATTTTTTTGTTTTTGATTTTTATTGGTTATATTACTTATATATTTAAAAAATATTTAATAATTAATTTTTATGTTTGTTGAAAAGTTGTTCCAGGACAAACCCAAATACTCTCTTTATTCCATAATGAGATTGCTAAATCACAAATTACAAATAACAATACGAGCGTTTTTGAGATAATATGTAAGAACTTTAATGAGTTTAGCTACTTCTACCTATTGAGTAGCTTTCCATGTGAGATGATAATTGATGATTAATTTGATAAATAAAAAAATATGATAGGTAACTGTAATTAATAATAAATACATGTATCTTTATAATATCATTACTATTTTAGGTAGGTAGTTTACCCGGTGAGAAAATAAAGTTTTCCCTACTTTAAGTTGTTTTTTAATTGATTTTTAGTTTTTAACTCATAAACAATCAATAATCAACATTAAATTAGTTAATATTATTGACTGATCGAATTAGCCAATAACTCAAAGGGACAATTAATTTTCTAAAAGATAAGTATATTACCCATAGTATAAATAATTTTTAAAAAAAATTTGGTACATGGAGAGTTGGAGTCTCACCACAAGGACAAATAATCTAAATACTATATTTCCCAAATGAAATATGAGTTTGATTTTCATTTATGAAGTCTCCATTTTATTTTGTACTAGAAGATAAGTAAATAAAAAAATAAAAAAAAAATTTAGGAAATTAAATCCTCGTATGGCAGACTGAAGCAGAAGTTGTGATACTGAATTCCTACAGGCTACAAGATTCCAAGTAAATGATTTTATGATTTAAATGATGAGTGGGGTCCATTTCCCACGTTAAGGCCTTCCATTCATTGTCTGAGTTGTCCTTTTTATATGAAGCACTGAATTAATGTTATCTTTTTTAGATCAACAACTCAACAAATTAGGTTATATTGATAGGACTTAGGAGGAGTATTTTCTTTTTGGCTTAATATTACTTGTTTCTACACATGATAGTGATGTTTCATCTTCCATTTTTGTATCCTCTTCCTTCACACCACTTTCATCTTCCAAAATTAAAATTTATTTAATTTAATACTACGCTTTAAAATATCTTTTTACGCAGTCTAATACATTAATTTGTTGGATCGTTTATATTTAGATTCATATACAGCTAAAAATTATTAATATTTAATTTTATGAAAAATATGCCACAAAAAGAATAAAACGTGATTATGTATGACTATTTTTTTTCTCGAATAATAGTCGTAATATGTAACATACCAAAGAATAATGAATTGGGTGCTTCTAAAACAATGGAAGTAATTAATTAATACATAAAAAGTGATAAATATAAAATATTTCTAGTTTAGTAAAAATAATTTAATATGGTCAAAATATATTAAATGTAATAAAATAAGTTTAATTCGATAAAAAAAGTTTGTTTCAATATTATATAATGACTAGAACAACCTAAAATTATACTTAAATACTTTGAATGATATATTGATCAATTATGTACATTTTATTTAAATTTTTTTATTCATTTCAAGCCTAAGGTTATTTTCCTCTCACCTTGTATGAGACTGTCATGAGACGAACAAAAAAAACACAACTCACATTTTTTTAAAAAAATAATTTTTTTTGGATTGATATGTTAATATGCTTTTTTTACAGAAACCTAATAATTAATTGATTAGAATTAATTAGATAAAGTCATAAAAAATATATAGCAGATTAAGAAAAACTTTAATTTTGAGAAAATTAGAATTAAATAGTATAAACATATATATAGATGTGGACGCAATATAGAAATATTTATTGTCTATTTATAGAGTATGAAAAACTACATATATCGTTGATTTTTTATTTTATTTTTAAAATTTGTATATATTTTTTAGAATTATTAAGTTTTTCATCAAAATCATTATCATCTACCCGGTCGATCCCGCTTAATAGACTATTATCAGAGTCTATGAAAGAAAGGAAGACGGCAATTCATATCCATAAAAAATAATGCATTAAAGAGTCTTTCGGCTAGAAAAAAGGTCCTCAAAAAGAGAAATTCCTGCAACGAAAAAGATTGTACTTTGCCCGATGTTTGCGCATTTGATGACTAGTGATTCAAATTTTTAATAAAATGATTTTAATTTGTTAACTTAACTTGCAAAGTCATATTACTTGTAAGGTGTAGGTAGGTCGATGGAGAAGGAAGATTAATTAAAAATTGAATTTAAAATATTTTATGCAAAATGGTATTTATTTTCAAACTGAGATAAAATCTAATTCTCTATATAATAGGTGGCCATATAAGTATTTTTAATGATGTGGGGTTGAATTAAATCCGTACCAACTACAACTCTCTAATTGATTAAAGCATATATCTAAATATAAAAAATAAAAGAGTTTGAAAACGTGGTAGCCATAAATACGAGTGTTCTAATTGATCGTGTGGTTTACTTCTTCTTATGTAGCAATGTAGCATAGACTAGCAGTGGGTAGAATCTTAAACGGTTTGGTTATACTTTTTCTGTTTCAATAATGAAACTTTTTTACATATTATGTCACAAATAAGTATTTCAGAACAGAGATAATATATAAAATGTTCAACGCACAATGTTCTAAATTACCTTAAATATTAATTTGAAATATTTTGGCTACATTATTTTTTTTTGTTATAGGATAAATTACCCTAAATAACAAGGTGTCTTAAGACTATTGGGATGAGTTATCCCACATCGATAAATTGAAAATGGTGTGCACGCTTTATAAGTTATTAGAGACCTTCTTCCCATGGCCATATGGTTTTGGGATGGTATATATCTCCTTGGCTTATGAAGTGTGTGCACTTGTGTTCCCCCGTTAATATGCTGGCATTCACAATAAGTCCAGCTTAATTTAACAAAGACCTAACCTAAGAAACCAATACTCGTTCCTAATTGAGATAAAGTCGAGTCTCTCAAAATTTGATAAACAACAAAATAAACATTATATTTAATAAATTTTGGATTTCTGGTTTTTGATTGAAATTCTTTACAGAATTTAATATTTGGTTTTGTGGTAATTTTTTTGGGGAAGTAAAGAAAAAAAATTTCAAATTACAAAATAACCCTGGAACATGACGAATCTCCTTGTTATGGTAATTTGTTGTTCTTTTAACAAAGTTTATAAGTTTTCTAGATAATGTTGAAGAGTGAAACACACTAATTGTGTTGTTTGTCTTCTTACAATGCAAATCGAATTTTGAAAGTTGAATTTGATATTTTTCTAATTTATTAATATCTTATTAGTCCATACATGCTTTGACATAATTAGTTTTTGTGGAAGATTAAATTTTTTTTATCTAATACGTTAAAAAATTAAAAATTTAAAGACTTTTTTTTTTAAAGACTTTTTTCTCTCTTAATTTTTGTCAAAATATAATTAATATACTCTCTCATATTCATTTTAGGTATCCCATTTACTTTTGGGACACTATCATCTATCACTCTTAAATTGTATTTTATTATTAATTTATAAGTTAAAATATAGTCATGTGAGATCTTATTTAATTTGTTTTGATGTAAAAATTATTAATATAAATTTTTTATAATTTTTAATTATACATAACTCAAGATATTAAAAATCGAATAACCGGTGAAATTAATAGAATAAAAATAAAATACTTTTAAAAAGCAAGCCGACCAACTGATATGGGAATTGGAATTTATGGTGAGTCGGAGAAGACGTGGGACATTAAAGTCTTATTAATTACTCCAAAAATAAGAGAGAAAATCAAGTAAACTCTTTTTCGATGCATATGTTTGTTTCTAAGTGAACCAATTGGGATACCAGACTAAAATTATGGTTGTCTAGTTCATTTTTGGCTTTTAAAAGATAATTTAAGTGTCATAAATAATATAATAATTATTTTATTTTGTGTTGTTGATATTTTAACTATAGTTTATGGGGTATTTTATAAAAAAAGTCTTGATAACTCATATTATATAGCAAAAAATGTAATTAAATATAAATTTAAGAGAAAATTACCGTTAATAATACAATTTTTTGTTAATTTTCCTACATTAATACCAACTATTGATTAACCATGAATAATACCAACTTAGAGGGATATTTTTCTGAAATAATACCAAGTTATAAGCTTTAGTTTATTAACTAATTTACAATTTTTTTTTGTCTTATAATAACCTATGGTTTGATTTTTAACATGTTAGGGATTTTATAGAAAAACACCCCGTTAAGTTGATATTTTTAACATGAAATTGAATTAATTTGAGTTGAAAATAAATCTTGAAAACAATTGAAAATTTCAAAAAAATAAGTTTATTGTCAAAAACAATTCACAATTTGGAAAATTTTAATAATCAAAAAAAAGTGTTTACATGCCAAAGTTGAATTTAAGTATTTGTTCGTTGTTAATAACAGCGAACAAAGAAATCGATCAAAAAAGTCAAAACCCCACATTTGAAAGGACAAAAAAAATAGCAAATGTTAGTTTGATGTTATCAACAGCCGACAAACTAGTGATTTATTTTTTTGTCCTTTTAAATATTATGACATTGTTTTCATTTTCTCTATTGTTACCAACAGTAAACAAAGTTGTTGTAAATTTTTTTTTTCTTGTTCGCTATTACAAGTAATTTACCATTTCTTCATTTTCTTCATTGTTAACAACAACGAACTAAGCTTATTTTTAGAATTTAACTTTTCGAATCTTATTTTTGAAATTTTTTCAAAAAAACTCATTTTATTTAATTTTTCAAAACAAGTCTATTGCAAACTCAAATTGAGTATCAGCCCAAGTCTTATTGGGCTCAATTACAAGTAAGTGATTCGTCTTAACACAAATTTTTGTAAGAGATTATTTTTAATTGAGCTGGCCTATTACATATTTTTAAAATGTTGTAAATAAGCATTAAGGATGATGTAAGTAGACATTTAAGATATGGTAAATAAGCATTAAGAATACAATAAGTAGACATTAATCTTTAATGGACTGGGCTTGACATACGTTTCTCATAAAGATGGTATTTCAATGAGAAATGGTCTCTCAAGGAACTAGCTGTCCGTCCAAATTAAAAAGATGGTAAACTACTCCAATTCCCATCAAATATCAATTTATATATAATAATTATCGTTCAAAAGTTAATTTAGATTTTCTTAATTTATACTTCTATTTTTTAATCTATTCGTTAAACCATAATAAGTGAAATTGATTCGTTTTGAAGTAAATTATATTAAAATTAACATTTTATAAACTTTAACTAAACACAATTGATATATTTACGATCAAAATATGTGAATTGATAAATATGTAAAAATTAAATGAGATAATAATAGTGAATAAGAGAAGCATAAATTATTTTGTCTTTTGTTGAAGATTGAAGATGATGTAAAGGTAGATCTTTGTTTGATGAAACTAAAGAAATGTCGGTCGGACCATTTACTTTGAGTAGCAGTACTTCTGAGTTCTGTTTTGAAATGATGTTGACAATAAACCATATCGGTTTCAAAGAAATTATTTTGTACGATCTTTTTTCATTTAAGTATATAATCTAATATTAAAGTCAAATTATATTTGAAAATTATAAAACGGAGGGAGTAATGTATATGTATGATTAAAATAGTTTTATGGATCTTGTTTACGTTGGAGAACAAGTATTAATTTCGAGAATATATCCTGAATTCAATTCTCACTTAGTCTTCCTCCTCTTACTCAGTCTACCCTGTAATATACTCCCTCCAATTCAGCATTAACGTTCCATTTGCTTTTTGAATACTATTCATCTCTTACTCTTAATTTGTATTTTATTATTAATCTATAAGTTAAAACATAGTCATGTGAGATCTTGTTTGATTTGTCTCAATGCAAGGATTATTCATATCAACTTTCCATAATTTTTAATAATGCACAATTAGAGATATTAAGAATTGAATAAGTGCATTGGATAGAGTGCATAAAATAAATGGGAAATTAGTAGTAAATTGAAGGGAATAAAAAAATAGTCATTTTTAAATTTATTAAATTCATTTCACACCTAATTTTATTATACTTCCTTCTATTCTAATCAAATATCTCATTTTCTCTTTTAACATATTTACATTAAAACATCACGTTTTAATATTTGGCAACTTTTTTCCCTTTTGAACTTATGATGCCCAAGTGTCCACCTATTCAGACTATTGTCATTGAATTATTACATTTCCCTTATTCGCCCGTTTCATATTGTATTATATGATTCCTTCCTTTTTTTCTTAAAATTGATGCAAAACAAAATGAAACATTTGATTGAAATAGTTAAGAGTATCTATTAACTTTTTATAGCTTTTAGGTTTAAATTATTGAAAATATTTATGACCAAAGTAGAATTTTCCAAAACATAAAAAAGTTCAAATGGTATATGATGTATCGAGAAAGTACATACAACAAGAAAATATGAGTATCTTTTAGAATTTTTGAAATAGATAGAGAAATTATTCAAATAAAGCAATTAAGCTATGTTTCAACTTATTTTAAAAAATAAGTGTCTCAACTCCCAGAGCTGTTGTCTGGAGTAGTTTGTAGTTACAAAATGCGAACAAAGCAAGTTGGTCAAAAAAAGTCAAGGAAATGTTCGCAATTAGTAACTGCGAAAAAAGAAATCCCTGGTCAAATAGGGTCAAACCTCAGTTCACAGTTTGTAACTGCGAACAAAGGCTTGACCTTGTTTGACCAGATTTCTTTTGTTCACAGTTACTAACTGCGAACAGATGCTTGACCTATTTTGAACTTTTTCCATTTGGTGTTTGGTCAATATAGCCGTTAAGCATTCAAACTAGCCGTTTAACAAATGTTCTATAAATACTTAAACATGATAACTGATTCCATTCCATTAAAATTCTAGCGAAGTCTCATCAAAATTGTTTTGAAGTGAAGGTACTTTTCTATTCCTTTTATTTTGGTTGTTTAAGGTTTTTATTGAATTTATGTTTATGTTGCTAATGATATTATTGAATTTAATTAATAATTCTAATTGAAGTCCTTATGTTATTTCATTAGTACATTTCAAATCTTCATTTTATAGAAGAGCATTGTGATTGTGGTCATAAAGTTGAATATGATCGGGATTGGAGCGATTTTGATCCTGGTCGTCAATATGTTGCTTGTCCACTTTTTCAAGATGAAGGATTAGGATGCACCTTCTTTTGGTAGGTTGATCCAGAGGGCACAGAATGAAAAAAAAATCATTATTAAGCTCGATAAAGAGAATGAGGAGCTTAGAAAAGAGAAAGATAACTTGAGAAGAGAAGCAATTGAAAAGGCGCGTAGGAGTGAAGAAACCGAGAGGATATTGAAAAAGTTTAAGAAGCAATCTTAGGTTATAATGGTTGTATTTCATGAATGAGCTATGTATTTGTAATCGTTATTAATGAAATTATGTTAAAATTTCGGCATCATTCTCCCTAATTTTGACATTGGTTTTGGTGTGACGATACTTACTATACTCCTATACACTCCTTCTCAACCAAGGCAAACGCTAATGGAAAGATTCCCTTATCACCATCTTGCGCAATGGTAGTCAATATAAGGTATGACGATACTTACCATACAAGTGTGTGTCGTCAATGGTGACAAGAGGTTTACAATGATTGAATCCCTCAATGCAAGGTTTAAAAGCCCAAAAGATACGTTGAAAGGTTCTAATATTAGGTCGCACATATACACTCGTGTCATTGTCTTCCTTAAAAAATCACTCAACTACTAGGCCCAGGTTAGAATGTTGCAAAGCTTTTAAAAAACGTGGAAGGAGAGAGTAAGAACCTTCCCAAGTTCCCAAGTTCCATATATGGACAACAAGGCTTGTTGCTTAGCACACCACGCTCACTTATAATTCACTTCTATACCAAAACGATCTTTAACCATCTGCCGTACAACAAAGACTTTAATGGATGGGTCTTTAGCAACACAGTTTATAATGACATTATTAATGACAGAAGATGTCAAGTGAATGTGTCTAGCCGAGACAGTGTCACTAACCAAAATACAAGACCCATGCTTACCATTGTACGTAACAATACGCCATGAAGATGAATATGAATCGAGCGTAGCCCTAAGTCTCCACGGACAACCCCGCTTACACTTCAAGGTAAGGACGATTTGGTTTGAAGTCTCCGTTCTATACTCCACATTTCTACGAATATGATACACTCTTATAGCTTCCAACAAAGCATCCTTACTATCGAACATCATACCCTTCTCCAACTCCCCTTCTTCGGTGTAAGTAGTATCACAAGCCCAAGTCCTCCAAGAGTCCTCCTTATACTCATCTAGAGGTGGACATAGGGCATAGGGTGTAGGAGCAACGATTGTAGGAATGTTGCCTAGGGTCATGTCATTTGCTAGTGCATCCTCATCAACATCTACATCATCCTCAGAAGGATCGTCAACGAGTTCATTACTCTTATTACCATCATCCCAAGGTCCCATCTTATCATTTTCTCTTAAGTTAACCACTGCATCACTTGAAACTTGTTTCGGAGAGGGTTGGGAAGGAGTATAAGATCGGAAAGGAACAAAAGGATTTTGAGTTTCTAGAGTTGATATAGGCATAGGCGTAGGAGAAGGATTAGAAGCAACTACATTCCCTAAGGGTACTTCTTCTACGTATAACTCCAAAGAGGGTATTTGGCTGGACTTTGAATGTTCCCACATAGCATCTATAGCATCATCATCCTCAACCGAAAAGGCTAACAATTTTCCACTCATGTCATATTTAAACTTATATTTACGGTACTTCTAGTGGAATCCAATCTAATGTTAGAACATATAAAACGTTTAAACTCATTTGAATCCATATTCGAGTTGCATGCAAACAACCCACGTCTACCCCCAACACACCACTACTTTCTCGAATAGAACCATTCTAAAAACATACTATAGTAACACGAAATGATGTCATTTCTACATGAATACAAATAAAAGCAACATCATCATCAACTTCACGCCAATACAATCTTTGAGAAATATATTGGAGAATTATATAACAATTATAATAATGTCATTTAGACAATAACATATAAAGTATATGTTAAAACCCTAACAATAATAATAACATATATTTGAGAATTATATGATAATTATAAGAATGTAATTTAAACAATTATAACAACAATGTTATTTGAGAACTATATAACATTGTCATTTAAACAATTATAACAATATCAATAACATATATTTGAGAATTATATAACATTGCCATATAAACTAGTTACTAACTGCGAACTTAGCCTTGGCCTTTTGTTGAGTAAAACACTTGTTCGCAGTTAGTAACTGCGAGCATAATCCGACCCTCAGGTTTGGGAATTTTACGCTTATTTTTTTGAAATAAGTTGAAACATAGCTTAATGTATGCTTTTTTTTTTTTTTTTTTTATAATTATTTCTCTTATCTATTTCAAAAATTCTATCTTTTAATCATTGCTCCATATATGCTTGAAATATGGCTAAACCATAGTCGCACCTTAGAAATTGGAGAAACTTCAACGATGCTTGGGCAAATATAAACTACAAAAACACTCCTTAGTCCTTTTAGGCACAAACACTCCATATAAGAAGTTTGTAAGGTCAGGGAAACGAGAAATCGCTATTGCGGTGATGTATATTTAACGAGTTATACACAGTATTTATCGCTACCAATTGATGGTCTCAGGCATTTAACTAAGGGGAAAAACATAATCTCTTCTTTTACAATAGTGCAGAAAGCTATTCTGACAAAGGAAATCTAAAACTCAGCCACAAAAGTACACTACGACAATTGTATCATCAAGCAGGAGACAGGTGAAGAATCAAGAATAGCGCAAGATGGCTGACAATTTGTTCACTGGAACAGATTAGCTCAAAAGAGATCTGGTTAAGTGCTCGCGAGCCAAAGCCAACGCCTGGGATATGGTCTGTAGACACAATAATATAGTAGGTCAGTGTCGATGTATGTACACACATAATTGACGATAAGTGACTGATTTATTTTACATTTAAAGAGGCAAAAGTTTTATTAATCAAAATTAGAGCAGAAGCACAGATTTAAGATGGTAAACAGCAAATGGGAAATGACAACACGCGTATATACAACAATGCTAGAGCCTTAATCCCAAAAGATTGGAGTCAGCTACATGAAGTATATGATAACTCGCGTAAAATAGGAAAAGAACATTGCAAAAAAAAAAACAATCAAAGATCACCTGTTCCGATAAGGGTGCAGCAGGATCAACGCTACTGGTTGCAACTTTTGAAGCAATGACATTACCATCTGTCTCAAGAATCATCCTGCAATTGAAATGAAAGAATGAGCCAGACTGCCAGAGCCCTAATGATCATACCATTCCAAATCGGTTAAGAAAAGTAATTTACAGCTTTGCAGCTCATTCCAAGAACTTTCACGATGAAGTAGTTATAAACATTGTACGTGCTAACCATTTAGAGGTTTGATATCCAATTTCTAGCATTATTCTTGAGGAAGTACGAATATATAGGTAAGTTAAAAGCCTTCAAATTCTAGCACTTGAAGGAAGAGCCAATTAGGGAATCAAGGGTAAGCCACATCAAATGACAAAAGCATGCCCTACACCAAGACTATAGTAGCATACAAAATGGACAAATTAAAGCAGGGTTGTTCATTGCTATCTTGATCATAAAATAATGACTAGAATATGTCATACATGGGATATGAGGGTATTATGGGTATTTAACTATTATTAGTTATAGAGTATATGATAGTATAAAACAGGATGAGGGGAAAGAGGATAGACATCAGAATATTTTGTAAACACATTGGTGAGTTCATACTCAATCCCGAGAGAGTAACAAGCCTCTCAAATGCTTGTTCTATCTTTACATTTTCTGTGTTCATGTCAAAGAAAGTGACATTATGGTGCAAACAGAAAGACTTCTGCATGTAGAACAAAAAACGATGATTTGAGGGAGTGGAAACTTAGAAGTAACACGCAAATTTCGAGTGTTAAGAACATTATATTACCCTCTATCAACTATCTCATCAAGGCACAGAAGTATGAGATCCAAGTTCTCAAGAGCTTCACTTTTGTCAACCTTGTTCCTACACACAAAACAAGTATGAGTGGCCAAAAACAGCATAAGCCAAAACTACTCAAATTAACTATAAGGTATATTAAAGACTCATAACTCATAAAAAGCTACCTTAGTAAAAGAGTAACAGCATCAAAGAAACCCTGTAGAACAGCATCCAAAATGAGTTCATTTTCATCATCCCCTCCAGTTACAAAGAAGTGAAGGTCTTGGACAAACTTATAAATGACAATGTTGTTGTCAAACATGGTTATCTCAGCTGCATAATAATGATACATCAGTGTCCATATGTGCACACAATAATGCATCATGAGTTACATGACTGCAAAAGTTCCAATCAAAAGATACACAATAACCCTCTTTGGTTTCCTTATTCCTTAAATACTTTATGCTATGTTTGGAAATGATGATTTCATTTGGAAAAATGGAACAAATTCAGTGTTTGGCAAATAAAAAAAAAATAGATTTGGGTTTGAGTCAATTCCACCATTGCTTTAAAAGAAGTCCAAGTTGAGAATATAAGAATGACTTTCCAAACCTTGTCATCTTAAAATTTCTTCATTTATAATTATAATTTCATGATTGAAATTTACAATTTAAAATAATATACTTGTTCCCAAACACAACCCTATAGTTATTTCTTGCAATATTAATTACACATTTAAAAATTTAAGAGAAGTAACACATGGAAGTCATTTTTGGACAAGCGAAGAACAAAATATAGGGATGTTGAGAAATCTCAGATAACCATCAAAGTATTTCATACAAATTACAGCATAAATTGAAATGTGTTTAGATGTTAATTGTACAATACAACATCGAAGACAGAAGAGGCTCAATCATGTAATTCAAGAAGGTTTACCAATTACCAAGCAACTGCCAAAAGACATAAGTATTTTGGTACAGATCCTAAGTTCGTACATATTCAATAAGCATAGGCAAAGCATAGGTGATGTACATGTCTATATTCCATTAAATTGGTTATCATCTTACCCATTTTTCACCTAATAACTTCAGTAACAGGTATATTTCAAGACATGATGCAAATATGACGGCCCTACAACTCTCCAAATGTTGAACATCAAACAAACCATGGAAATAACTTAACAAGGTGGGTTAAACATTTTCAGAAAAGAGACATCAAACTGAGGTCCGAAACGTGATTAACCAATTTTAAGTCAGTCTTGATTCCGTGTAACTAATGGTCAAGTATACATAGGCACTCAGCACCATTTCCATTTTCAGAAATCGTTTAAGAAAAAAGTAACAGTAATAGAATCGGCCTTTTTTTTGTTCCATAAATTCTGAATATCAAAAAGTTGGAAAATGAGAAAAATCAGCTCTAAAAACATTAATGTTAACAAAAACTTCATTAACCCACTTAATTCTATTTGGCTACACTAGAGTTTCTTCAAACTGAAAAAGTTTTGACAAAGCACAAACTCATATATCATTATGGACTATGGAGTCTTTAGAGTGACCTACTCACCCCCTTTTTTTGGATCACATAAATCAAACACTTAAATAAACACACCCATAGTGGTTTCTAACAAATTTCAAACTTGCACTTCAAGCTTGCACAGCTCCATTAACTTTTTCATTAATCTTCCCGTTGACAATACCTCCGACTTTATCGATTATCAATAAGCCATAAGTTGAAGTGGCAAGACCAAATCGTCTTTATTCTTGTTTCCCCTCCTCAATCTACTTCCTTAATCCGATTCCTTCCTTCTTTCATCTCAATCACTAGTATAATTTCAATGTTATATTTCCTTCCTGTTCTATTTTCATCCTCCAAGTGTTAACTAAACTCCAAAACAAAATGATATGGAGAACAAATAAGACGCCAAAAGATAAATACAGAATAACACAATAGTATCTATCTACAAAAACAATAAGAATGCACAAAATTATACTAGCTAATGTTAACGAAACGAAAATCAATCCGATACAAGAAACGAAAATGGAAACGAGAAATGTTAATTAGAGTTTCGGACACGTAGGAAACGAAGTTTGATATTAAATTAAAGATATTTTTTTATTTATCAAGTAATGTTAAGCCTAAACTAAGAAAAACAAAAGAAATATATATATATATATATATATATATATATATATATATATATATATATATATATATATATATATATATATATATATATATATAAAGCTCAATTAAAAATTAAATTAAAATTACAATAGACACCCCATACTTAAATAAAAAACGATATTTAAAAATAAACAATAAAAAGACTCACATTTACTAGTACTCATTTCGATTTACGGAGTACCAAAAAAAGAGTAAAATAAGAAAAATATGGAGTAAATGTTACTTTTTCTGATGGAGAAAATGTTATTGGTAGTACATTAAAACATTAGTATTCATTGCACAACTGTTCCTTTTCCTTTCTCTCTTATTTTACTTTCCCTTTCCCCTCTTTAGTTTTATTGTTTCTGTAAAAGCTTGAACAATGAAATGGTGTTTCAAAAACCAGGTATGCTTCCTTTTTTGCTTTCTCGTTCTCTTTTCTTCCTCCATTTTTGTCCTAGGTAAAACAGAACGCCACCATTTGCGATTTTTTTTTATCTAGTATTTTTTTTTTCATCTTTTATGGTTTTTTCCAGGAGAGCAAGTACTGATGCTAACTTCTAAAAGGTCACCGGAAACTGGATTAACCACAGGCGATTCAAGTCGCGTTCCGTGCTTCTATGTTCTAACTAATTGGGTATTAAGCTTATGAATCACACAATTAAGTCATGAGAGAGGGTTATGGAACACTGTATGAAAAGATGCAAAAATATTGTAAAATCAATATTTGTTTACGCCATGACAACACGGCATTAAAAAACGTACTAAGGATTTGCATATCTTTATTGAACGTAGAGAATGCATATTAGAAAGTATTAAAAAAAGTACTTCAATGAGCTATGGAAAAAGGGTATATCTCGTAAGTGTATTAATATTTTGTAAGAGAAAGTACAAACCAATATGACATATGGAAAAGCGACCAAAGATTTTCCAATCAAGAGAGGTCTACATCAAGAATCTTTTACACTAGTCCTAGATGAGACAACAAGACATATATATGGAGAAGTTTTATAAGTATGTTGTTCACTCATGAAATTGTAGTACCGCATAACCCAATATTAGGGTCAATTAGAGATTGCAACGGATCGGATCTAGACCGGGTCCAGATGGACCTAGATCCATATCCGTTTTCATAGGGAGGACCCAAATCCAGATCTGCGGGTCTAAATTTTCGAAACCTAGATCCGTATCCGCGGACCCTACAGATCGAGGATTGGGTCCGAGTCTAAAATGGGTCAAACGTATTTTCACTGTTTGATTGAATTTTATTTCGCATTGACATATTGATAGAGTTATTCAAGAGCTCATATGAAAGTAAACGTAAAGCAGCAGAGCTAGCTCATACATACTCCCAGCTCATAAGCAAAACTCTGAACTCTAAAATATTCCTATAATTTTTTAATAATACCCAACAAATTGAGAAATCATTCAACCCACAACTCCAAAACAATCCACTCATTAATGGTGAAAAGAGCTTAAACTAGTACTCAATACCAAAATAATTTTCAGTACATTCCAACAGTCAGTCTAGTAAACAATTCTGTCTTGTAATTACAATACTTCAATAAAAAATTCCCAAAAACGGGTCTTAAGGATCCACGGTTCCGGGTGTAGAATTTTTATAGACCCAGACTCAGATCCGTCAATTATATATGGATCCAGATCCAACTCGGATCCAAAGGGTCTAAAAAAATAAGACCCAAAGCCGCCAAAACATCAAAGGGTTTGAACTAAGCTCATATGCATTAACATCAAAGGGTTTGAACTATGTTGAAGCAAGAAAAATTATATTAAAACTCGTTTAAGTATGAAAAAATATACTAGTTGAGATATTAAAATGTTAGATACAAACAAACTTGTTTTAAGTAAGTGTTTTTTCGTAGACTTACTTTCCTTTTGGTAATGAATTATAGTCTAGGTTTCCTAGGTTTTGCACTTGATCTGACGAGGATGTAATAAGAACATGTTTAATTGGCAAATTACTTGAGTTGTTAAAGGGGTTTTTATCGTAAGGAGGGAATGTTATCTTCAATGGAATCACTAACATGAGCAGTTGTTATGATTGTGAATGTGAAAATAGCCTAGGATATTGGTACAATTTCATTAAAATTGAATCTTAAAAATCAAGCCATTGTTGATTTGTCCCTTGCACGTTAAAGTTTTGATTTTTGAATTGTGGGGTAAAAAAAGCCTTTGATTACAAACGAAACTTTGCTACAGTTGACGAAAAATTTTCATAAAATTCCGGCCATTTGTTGGTGCCCCATGAAACTCTGAAACCAGGATCCGACACTGGGTACAAGGATCCAACAATGGCAATAAAATATATAGAAGATAGAAAAACATAGTATGAACAAGCAACTACAAAAGATTGAAACTTCGTCAAAACAAAGCACACAGTACAAGTTTAATGGTGTTTTAAATACCTCCCCCTTCAAAGTGATTATATTTCGATTATATTTCATTAAAAATTCAACAATACATTAATGAAATCTTTCACCATTTCAAGGACACTCACTCGAGCTTACAACCTCCAACAATAGAGACTGTCAATGAATACAAGAACAAGTCTCTCTAGAGTTTAGCAACTCAATCACTTGTTTGCACTCACTTGATGGCTTTACACTCACTCTAATAATTATTTTTAGCTCCTTATGTAGCCTACCAAATCAACAAAAGAATCATCCCAAAAGGAGATGATGTGTCCCATAACTCGCAGGGGTCAAAAAACAACGCAATAACATTGTGCCAGTAGGTGCTTGAACAAGCACTATAAGTGATCGAACAAGCAACCTGCATCATGGCCCTTTTTTCTTCCTTTGAAGCTCCAATACCAAGCCCAATCGATTTCTTTGCATCCCCATCACATCCCTCATTGATGTATGCCATGGAATGAGCTATAACGTGATCACAATCACCTCCATAAATGGTTGATTTGACATTTGCACCAACAATTATCATGATTGATACAATCAAAATTTCCACAAACTATTTAAACCAAAGTGTGAATCACATATAGCTACCTACCAACATAATCATACAGCCACAAAATAAGCATCATCGAAACAAACTCAGCAACATGAACTATAAAATGAAAGACTCAGATCGTTCAAAGATGGAAACAAAAACCATCACAAATGCAACAAAACCTCAAATCATAAGTTACCTTCAGTCCTAGCATTAGTCTTCTGAGTTTTAGTGAACACAGATTTCTCATACGCTAATTTTGCCGCATTGGTAGGCCAATCATCCGTATAATACTTGACGGCTACTCTCTTCCCTTCCGAATCAAGCAACAGTATGTTCTTCACTAATGAACAGGAATCCTAAACAACAACCGAACCATAATCGATAATTTGGGGCCATCAATCACAAATTACTCAACCAAGCCAAACGTATAACAATGTATATAAAATTTGAAGTGTATACAGAATTTCAGCAACACAAGTACACAACGCATGCATATTTCATTGATTTGATTTAAATTGTCTAATCTCACATAGTAAATGACAAAAAATAGGAGAAAATTTTGTAATGTGAAAACAGATCGAGTTCAGGATTTGATTTACTAAAGAAGAAATGTGATTAAATTGGATGCTCTTTGTTTTGTTAAGTGGACAATTAGAGCAAATTCAGATGTAATTGCGTAAGAAATTAGGACGAATAATAAAAGGTGCAGGATCAAATGAGTGTAATTACCCGATAAGCAGATAAAGACGCCATTGTTGATGGAATCGGAGATCTGTACAGGAAGTCGGTTGTCGGGGCGAGGTTAACTCTTAATAAGAGCTTTTTGTTCAGTTTTTTTTTTTTTTTCCTTAGTTTAATTTAATGATATTTTGTAACTCGAATGTGGCCAAGGGCACTATATTTGTCTCGTCTAATTTTGTTGATGGTATTTTGTAAGTTTTTGTTGGGATTGATAGTTGACTTTTATTCTTAATCTATAGTAAATATATAGAGGTAAAGAGGAGGTTTAAAGATGCAAATTGAATAAAGGTGAAAAGACTTGAAAAGACAAAAGCGGTTTTCAGGCAGTAAGAAAAGCCAAGTCTATTTTTTCCCTGGCCAAGGAAAGCGAACTCGGCTATGGCGCTGGAATGTTTATTTGTTCTTTTCTTCTCGGTTTTTCTATCTTAGGCTCTTGTTTGTAAGTAATTAAGACCTATGTATTATAAATAGACCTAATTACATAGATTAGTGACTAATGCTTTCTAACCTTCTCTAGATTACATAATTCTATATTTCTTTCCTTGTTCTCTATTTCTCTCATATGTGATCATCATCCATTGTAACTCCATTTGAGGTTCTTGAAGGTAATAAAGACATCTAGGCTCTTGTGTTTGGTTTGTTTGCTCTTTCATTGCTTATATTAGGATTCTTGATTGTGTTGCATTAAATTTTGTTTTGGGTGTTGTTTGTGCAAACCGATTCTTAGGGCTTAGAACTTTGATCTTAGGGTAATAGGGGTTTAACTCCCCAATTTTGATTACAACTTCATTTTGCTTCAAACTAAATAGTCTTTCATCAATAAAAGGATAAAATATGTCTGATAAAATGAATACAAATCAAGAGCGGAAAAAGGTCTGATGAATTTACAAAAACCTCGGGAATAAATAATCAAGCCCTTCTTCATTTGCCATCACCCTATCCTATCTCTCTTCATGTATAAAAATAACTCGGACTAGCTGTAGTCTATCTAAACCCTTTGATAGAGTTAAAATCACTAAGAGAAATCACCTTTTTTTCTCTCTCAAATAAGACTTGACTAAAATCCCCTCCAATAACACAAGACATACCCAACAGGTAGTCTAGACTTTTAATTAAATCTCATCTTTTATGTTTTTGCCACAATCCGACCATCAATTAATACCCTTCGCCAATGCTAATCTGAAGGTTGTTTAACTTATACATCAATAAACTTATCCCCATACTTTGAAGAGAAACATCAATGTAATTGTTTTGGAGAAGTGTGACACCGCCAGCAAACTCAATTGCTTTAACCCCACACACCATTTCAGGAGCCCAACCTTCTCTATATGTTTACCCTCTACACACATGAATCAGGACAAAGTTATCCCTTAGTAATATTAGAATTTTGACTATCGCAATATCAACAAGGGACAATTAAACAATAAGAGACCCTTAACTAATTACCACTTTCTCTACTTTATACTTTTTTCTTTCTTTATAATAAAAACTTTTCTTCCTACACCTGGTTTTTGCTCTTCTATGTTCTTAACTTTTCCTTTAAAATCTTCCATGGGAAGCCTTCATCCATGTCCCATATCTAAGATTTCCTTCTAACCCAGTGCCTCCTTCATGATAGTCTATTAGTCTCTCGTACGATGGCCTAAATATCCACGCTGAAAAGAAATTATCGACATCTTCTCATACTTGTATTTTTCAAAATTTTCCACCCTCTATCCTAAAATTGATGGTTGTTTTGAGGGGTTTCTTAGCATCAACTCCTACCCTAACTTGTATGGAGTATAGGAATGTTTGGTTCTTAGCTTTTTGTTTAGCTTTTTAGTTGGCTTTTGGTTTTTTGGCTTTTTGGTGAGTTCAAACAGCCAAAAAATGGCTTGTAAAGCAGCTGAAAAGCTAGCTTTTAAGTGAAAATGAAAAAGCTCTCCCAGCTGACTTTTTTGGTTGACTTATGGCTTGTTGATCAACTTTTTCTCTAATAAACAACCAACAATTAATACTTAAATTCACCAAACAACTAGCTTTTTCAGCTAATTTAAAAGCCAAAAAAATAGCCAACATTTTCAGTTAGTCAAATAATCCAACTAAAAAGCCACAACCAACAACCAATTGTCAAACACCCCTATGTCATTTCACTACAATCATTTTATCCAAATCCATAAAAGAAGAGACTTGGTGTTTGCATGTTTGGTAAATGACTTTTGGGTTTGTCTTCTTACTTGATCAAAAGGTCAAAAAAACGTGTTTAATAGATGGATTTTCAGCCAACTTAAAAGCTGGCTTTTAAGCCTAAGTGAAAAGACTAACTTGGTTGACTTTTTTTCATTGTTTTTTGACATGTTGGCTTACTCTTTCTCTAATAGACATCGAATATTCAATACATAATTGATAATAATATCAAATATTTTCTTAAATAGTTGATTTATCCAGTTAGCTTAAAATCCAAGAAATTAAAAAACTACACTTTCAACTAGTCAAATAAACCGACTAAAAAGACTAACAACTACTCATTTGTCAAACATTCTTTATCAATTTAAGACTTTAATTTGCATTCTTATCATTGCACCAAAAGGCATAAAAGTAGATTAATACTTTTTAAATTTGATTACCCGATGGTTTCACCTTTCTCCAACTCTCTAAAATTTCAGAAGAACGTATGAAAATGCTATGATTGGTCTAAACAAATCTTAACTTTACGAAGTCAATGATAAAATTGAATTTGGATGAGATATTCTCAACCATATTGAAATGTGTTGGGATGGTTTAGCTCATCTCGATGAATTAAAATAAATATACAGACTTTATAAGTCATTAGAAATTTTCTTTATATTGTCATATGATTTAGAGATGATATCACATTAGCTTATGATTTATGAAGTGTGTGCACTATGGTAGGTTTGAAAAAAAGGATGTTCTTGCCCTAATTGATTACCGCCACATGCAAACTTGACAAGGTTTACATGTAATAGGTGGGATGATTTATCCCGCATCAATGAATTAAAAACAATTTATGTTTCTCGATTACTCCATATATTAACATTAAACAAATTCTTGTATGAGACGGTCTCACCGTGAGACATGCCTTATACTTGGGTGAAATAGCCTAATAATAAAAACTTTCAGCAAGTTTTATATGAAACCGTTTCATCATGAGGCGGGCCTCTGCAAGCAGTCCAAAGTAATTATTTTAAAAAAATTAAATGATTCAAAAAAGAGGTTAACTACAGTAAGTTTTTGAGGAAAAGTTATACAACCGTGATGGTAAGTACCACTCTAGCATTTGAAACAGTTGCGTTACATCATTCATCCCAATCCATAACTGTTGCAGAAACTACTCATCCTCATTAGTGCATATTCTAGAAACACTTTCTACCACAACCCATTATTTTTTTCAAACAAAAACCAACATCTAACATTGAAACCTTTTAAAAACAATTTATTTAATCAACCCATTACTTAGACGTGATCATGGGCGGCCCGCCCCGACCCGGCTCAAAAAGGTGAGGTTTGGGTACCTGTAACAATTGTATTTGTTTATTTTAATTATTTGTAATTTGTGTTTTAAATTATTTATAACATGTAACAATTGTATTTGTTTATTTCAATTATTTGTAATTTGTGTTTTTAATTATGTATAAATAATATATAATATAGGCCCGCAAGCCCGCAAATCACGGGTTTGAGCAGAAACTTTTAGGCCCGACCCGCATCAATGGGTTGTTTTTTCCACCCGGCCCAGCCCGGTGTTTGATCAAGTCTACCATTACTCAACTATTAAAAACAAAATTCAGCATTATCAAAAGTATTAACTATCATCATAAGTTGATGTTAAAGTAATGAATTATGATTTTAAGATGATAACTAAAATAATTAAATTGATGACCTATTGCTTCTAAATACACATTATAAAATTGTATGTGATGATCTTAATATGATTACTTGTATCATTAAAGTAATGAATTATGATGTTAACTTGATGACTAAAATAGTTAAATCGATGACCTATTGCTTCTAAATCCTCATTATATATAGGATTGTATATGAGGACCGTAATATGATTACTTGTATCCTTAAAGAGATGACTAATAATATTAAAATAATGACTGACATAGAAAAATGATTCTAAGTTCTCATTTTATGTTTGTATGTGACCAACATAAAAATTGATTATTTATAACCTAAAAAAGATGACTTATAATGCTAAAGTAATGACTTACATAGTTAAAGTGATTACCTACTGCTTCTTAGTACTTGATTTAACGGAGTATGTGATGTCATTAAAGTGATTACTTATAGCCTTAAAATAATGACATATAACACTAAAGTGATGACTTAATCGTTAAAATTGATTACCTACTGGCTGTGAATATGCATTTTTACATTGTACGTGATGACTTTATAAGAAGGGTTGTTACTCATTGTCCAGATGAAGAATTGCGTAGCACAAATCAATGGGAGAAAAATGAGAAGACAAAAAGGTTGAAGAAGGCAAATACTGAAATCAAAGGAACTGTTTCTATTTTCATCATTTAATTTTAATTTAACTGTTTCGTTTTTTAATCCTTTTTAAAAATAAATATAAAATATTTTTTTAATAAATTAAATTGGGCTGGCCAGCGGTTGACTGTGAGACAGTCTTAATTAAGAATTTATCAAAAAGTTTTGACTTATGAACTTCTTATTTTGAAATTGTCTTATTGTGAGACAATTTCATACAAAACGGACAGTTGACATTATAATAAGTCTAACTCAATTCAACAATATCCTTTATATTTTAATATCAGCTGGTCTTGGACGAGACGACCTCACAATGATACCGTCAATTTAGATCGGCACAATTCGCGCATGTAACAACTTGGGCATCTTTTTTTGGGAATTTTCAATTTTGATCTTAAAAGATATTAATTTTGACCATAAAATATCAATTTTCAAAATGAATACCTTTAAGGTCAAAATTAATAAATACCCAAAAAATTAAAATATTATTACATGCGCAATTTAAGCGAATCCAAATTAACAATCTCATTATAAGACCGTATCGTCAATATTTTTGTTTTAATATTTATAAGTTGTAACATCAATTAAAAGTAAAAAATGAGGCCGAATTATGACGACAAATTCAAACAAAGAAAAAACGGAAAAACGAAGAAAGCGCCAAAATAGTAGCAAACAAAAAGGATGTAAATTGTAAACCAAACAAGCAAATTAAAAACTAACTTTGAGAAGTTTCCTCCTTCTACTGTTGTCAAATAGAAGAGGAGACAACCAAACATAACCTATGTTCTAAAGTCTATATTATTACTCTTATACTACTTTTCATCATTCAACATTTTTTTCTATTCTACATCAACATTTCTCCTGAATATTCACCAATATTCCCTTTTTTCACACGGTTGATTCACATCAACCAAAATACCAGAAAAAAAAAAACACCAAAATTTTGATTTTTAAGAATTACCCAATTCAGTTATTGCCTCAATTTTCTCAAAAATTGAATCTTTTGTGAATCTGAAGGGGGTTTGAAAGTGGGTTTGGGTCAGATTTGAAGATGGGTTCGTCGGAGAGTCCAACGTTGTCATCTTCGACGAATGTTGCTGGTTTAATTGTTGATGATAATTCAACTTTTGTTGATTCATTGCCCATTTATGTCAGAGAATTGATTGCTGGAGGTGCTGCTGGTGCTTTTGCTAAAACTGCGGTTGCTCCTCTTGAACGAATTAAGATTCTTTTTCAGGTTTGTGTTGTTATTTTGTGAATTAAATTTTATGGGTTTGTTTAATTGATTAATAATTTCGGTGTGGTTTTAGTTGTTTTAATCAGATAATGTCAAATTTATATGTTTCTATAATGTTGATTTAATTTGGGATATTTTGATGCTATATACCTCATGTTATTATGATCAAGATTGCAAATGCTTGATATTTGAATGCTACCTAATTCAATGGAGAGGATTTTGTAGATGTTGAGTGTTGATCTTGGGTAGTTAGTTAGTTAAATACATGTGTTTACTTAAGGTGCTTTCCTGAGTGCACTTTCTCATGTGTTCGATTGTGATTTTTGAGATGCTGATGGTGACATTTGGTTAAAGTTAGATGCAAAAATTTACCTTTTAGATCAATGGCAACATTACATTGTCTCAATGTCATTAAATGCTTCCTCTAGGCGGTGCAAATGGGGATTGTCGGATTTTAACCAAACTTCAAAATGAATTTAAAATTATATAATAATCAATGTAGATGCAAAACCCGATTTTGAACCGACCCGAATGACCCGAAATCAACCCGATGACCCGAATGAACACCTCTATCTTAGAGAATGGACTATAATTAGAACATAAGTTTATGTTATGTAGGTTGTTGGAGTTGGGTGTGTGTAAGGTGCCCCGTTGCACAGGGCTTGAAATATTAGTGTACTTTACTTTTGTTTTGGTTTAATTACTTATCATTAAGCTCCGAAAATTGTAAACAAATCGTAAGATAAACAATGCTCTAAAAAGTGTCCGATATATGCTTTTTGACTTAATTTGAGTATCAAGTGATTTCTAATAAAAATGGTGCCAATAGGACGCATTGAGACAATGACTTATTGGTGTAAATTTCCCAAGTTTGAACTTTTATGGGTTTTTTATTGCATTTGTAGACTCGAACAGATGGATATCGTTCTCTTGGGGTCTGCAGATCACTAAAGAAAGTCCTAGATCAGGAAGGAATACATGGGTTGTATAAGTAAGTAGGTTGGATAATCTTCTTCATTTTTCTTTTGCTTTATTCGGTTGATGTTAGTTGATTCTAATTAAGCGGTGAAAGCTGCATTTTAGAGGGAATGGCGCAAGTGTTCTCCGGATTGTTCCTTATGCCGCTTTACATTTCATGACATATGAGCGGTATCGGATTTGGCTGTATGATAATTGTCCTTCCCTGGGGACAGGACCCGTTGTAGATCTTTTAGCTGGTTCAGCAGCTGGAGGGACTGCAGTTTTATGCACATATCCCTTGGACTTGGTTAGAACAAAGCTCGCATATCAGGTGCCTGATTCTCTTTAGCCCTTGACAGTCTTTAGGTGATATTTTACCCAAAATTGAGTATGTAGTTTATTGATAATTGTCGTCTCTTGGCTCCCTTCATCATTTATATGTTGATAGGTAGTTGACAGACGGTCTACTTTCAGGAGCTGTGGCAACACCTCACCATCATACAGTGGAATACATGATGTATTTAGGCGTCTTTACAATGAAGGTGGTGTGCGTTCTCTGTACCGCGGTGTGGGTATGCTCTTGCTTATGAAATCTAAATTATATTCTTGTCTAATGCGCAGGGTTTAGTGACATTCTATGTTACTCTGACTCTTCATTGGCTTCACGTACCCGTGTCCAATCCTTGATGCTTCAATTTAGGTCCAAATTTAAATATTTAGACGTATCCAACACTTGGACACGTACCAATATCCAATATCAGTACCCAAGTCTAAGTAAAATAGGTGACATTGTTGCTTTTGTTCTTCTCTATTTCATTGGATAAGAAAACAAAAACATAATGACAACCGGAAGTTTCTTTTCTCACGATAATGCATACATTTGAAATTGAAATGGTCGGTGTCTTGTACATGAAGAAGTTTGAAAGCTCTGCCTGTTTCCATTGACCTGCTAGCCTTTTCTACTTCATTTTAAAAAAACGTTCATAGCCTGACTTACTACTTGAACAGGACCAACACTTGTTGGAATCCTTCCATATGCGGGTTTGAAGTTCTATATCTACGAGGAGCTTAAAAGAAGAGTTCCCGAAGAGCATCAAAATTCTATAGTATTACGTCTTTCTTGTGGAGCTTTGGCTGGCTTATTTGGACAGACCTTCACATACCCATTGGATGTTGTTAGACGACAAATGCAGGTAACTTTCTTTAAGTGTTCGGTTGTCTTGCGCTTTTCTTTTTGTTCTATCTTTCATCTCAGACGACTATGTATATGTGTTTTTGTCTACAAAGTAGCTTTTATATCTGGGTCATCATATCACATTAGATGTTAGTCCCTGAAGTTCTCTATGCTTCTGTTATCATGTCTCTTCAATGGCTGTTTACGTTCAGAGCTCTTGAAACATTTACGGCAGGTATATTAATGTCTTCTGGATTGAGTCAATGGTTATGGGTATTCGTAGGCCTTACAATTAGTCGAACATAAGCAAATCAATGGCTAATATTATAAATTTATAATACTTTTCTCACTAGACTTATACTCGATACTAAAAGGGATTATGTTTTCATATGTTGGAACTTGGATGCCTTAAACCAAATTCATGTTTAGGTTTTGTAAGAAGAGATTTTCGTGGAGCTGAAGCCACACAAAATATTAATTTAAACCGATTGGAGGCAAGGACTTTGAGATGATATTATTGACTTATACTTTTGCTCAATTGTTACAGGATCTAGTACTAGTATCCACACTTTTACGCGATGAACCAATTTATCCAGTTGTCTTGAGTTTTGATATGTATGGCTGCGTTTATGGGCACTTGGGACTTGGGGAGATCTTTACAGTCATTTTGAGTCTTGAACCTCTTTCCTTTTCGGTGGTCGTTATTAGCCATGTTGTTTTCTCCAACTAGAAGTTTAGGGATACAAAAGATTTAATCTTGAGTTGAACTGGTCTTCCCAGGAAATTTGATCATTTCATTAGTTTTTCTGCATGATTGAATAATAAAACATATAGGAAAACTTGTTCCGAATAATCTGCTATTTTGAATATCAGCTGTGATGTGAATAACCTCACAATTGATTATTTCTGAATAATCCTACCTTTGTGTTTTGCTGATAGTACCCCTACAAATTTTCTACCGGCTATATCAGGTTATTTACAGTTGTTTGAACTCCATCCTTCTTCCTTATGATATGTGCTCTTTTTCTTCCTCATTACATTTCCCATTTTAACCTTAAAAATAGGAGAGAGAATTTTATCCCAACTTTTAATACTTTAAATTTTTTTATTTATTTTTTATTTTGGAAAAATGAACTCCCATTTCTCTTCAAAGAGAAAAAGAAAAGGAACTTACCATTTTAATGAAGAACAACTGGAAATGATGCGAAACGCTTTTTGTAATTTGGGGGAAAGATTAACCCCTAGATTGTTTTTGGAGTGATTGAAAGAAAAAACGAAGAAGAAAAAATTGGGGAAATCCGGGAATGATGCTTGAAGGGTTTTTTTTTTTTTTTTTTTGAGAGAAATAGTGCAAAAAAGAAAAAAAGGAAAAGAGATATTAAATCATTTACCATTAGAAAATTTGTAAGCGTGCTGTTAGTAAAACACAAAGGTTGGATTAATTAGAAATAATCAATAGTAGGGGTTATTCACAACAAACTTGCAAAAGGTGTGATTATTCAGGACAATTTTTCCAAATAGATAATCAGATATTCAACATCAGTCATCTACCACATCATTCCGCATAGATTTCGGTTCCTATGATTAATTTTGGAGAATTTTGCATAACACTACAAGAGTGCTTTTCAGCTTACTCATTGAAATCTCACAAACGCCTGGTTTCTGTCATTTTCGACGATTGACAAGCACAGCTTTGTACATGAATTGCACAACTGTTTCTGTTCTCAGATAGACATCCCTCATCCCTGTTAATTGTTGTATAATTTTATGTGAAGTCTATAAAAATGTCTACCTGAAAATTGACTTAAAATTTTTTCCCCAGGTCGAAAATTTGCAGTCGGGTGGAGTGAGGTATCAAAATACCAAAGAAGGTCTTATAGGGATTGTCCAAATTCAAGGATGGAGGCAGCTATTTGCTGGTCTGAGTATCAACTACATGAAAGTTGTCCCATCTGTAGCCATCGGCTTTACAACGTACGATATCATGAAGTCTTGGCTAAACCTATCACCTGACCACAAGCAACGGATATCCACTGGGTGAAGATTCAAACATCTCCACGACAGCTATACAAGGTAGAAAACAAATGCAAGTCCTCTTATTCGATAACACAACCGTGCAGTCGTATCTAGATGTGACTTGTTAACATCGATTCATTTACTATTTTTGCTCATAACTATAGAAAGTTCGATAATCAATTTTAATACAGATGATTAAAGTATACATTGATTTGATACAAGCCTCGAATTCGATTTTTGATTTGTACAAAGCTAATTGAACTCTAGGTTACCCTCAAACGGATAATAGAGTAACATTTTGCCGAACTAATAATTTCGTACTAGTTTTACATCTATCTAGAGCGACGAATACAGTCGATAGTTATGGACTATAGAATGACAGTCCGCATTTGCATTTCCAGCTAATAGGCTCATAATTTGCATATTGTATTCCTAAATGGCCACTGACTGTGGGAACTTGTGTGGCTACACAAGGGGTGCAACCGGAACACCTGTGGTCACAGTTCGGTGGTCGAGATCCTAATTCTTTCATTCCTTTGTATATTTCTTCTGTTTGTTCCTGCTAAAGATTAACAAATGTTATTACACAAATTCTTATTTGAGATGGTCTCACTGTGAGATGTGCCCTATATTTGGGTTAAATAGCCCAATAATAGAAACTTTTAGTATAATGAGCCTTTTGTATGGACTCGTCTCACGGTGAGACGGTCTCATAAAGGGGCTGTATTATTGTGTAAAGAGTAAAGAGAGAACAAACAGACAGACTCTATAAGAACTTTAGTCAGAAAGAGTTTATACCTGTATTGAACTGCAAGGATCTTGTAATTTTCCTGGACTTCCATCAATGTCTGGACAATAACAAACAGAAGCTTTAGCAAAGATTGTTTCAAGGCATTGTCACATGATTCGCTAATTGTCAAATAACCAACTTAACTAAAAGCTTAAGTTGATGGTTGAGACTCCAAGATATGTTATATATTCTAACACGCCCCCTCACACGAGAGCACATTAGGCTAAAAGTGTGAATTCGCACAAGCGCTGAATATTCCACTTGAAATGAGGCGTGGTTGAATTCGAACCCATGACCTTTTGTCACGTTGGCATCTAATACATGTTAAAGAACCAATCAACCATAAGCTTAAGTTGATAGTTGAGACCCAAGATATGTTCTATACTCTAACACTAATCGCAAATCGATGAATGCATATTGTGGTCGGTTTTGAGTTATTTTTGGGTTGTTTTGAGCGAATTGCGAATTAACTAGAGAGTTATGTTATATTTACCTGATAGTTGAGAAGTATAATGATTTGGTGTGAAGGGTCTACTTGTTGAAGGAACCCAAGCCATAATTTGCAGAAGTAATAGTAAACAAAAGGATAATTGTCTTCTCATTGCTTCAAAAACTCAAATGATGGTTAAAATGATTATGTTTGGAAGATGAATTAGATTACTTGGAGTTGAACATAACCAAGCATGAGTTTGAATGTTTGATGGTTATATATACTAGTACTCCGTATAGAAGTATAAAAAGCAAAGCTGAAAAAGAAAAAACTGAATAAAACAGAGAGAAAACACTCAAGTTAATTGGTTGTGCTTGTTTCTTACCCCTACTAGTACTACATTGGGATTTGGGAGTAGAGAGATATAATAAATACTTTCTTCCTCTTTCTCATTTCGTATCACTTTTTATTTTAATTTGTCCCACTAATTTTATACTTTATCTTCAAAACAGACCCGATAACCCGACATTGTAAACAGATCTGAATTTGGCCCGACTTCAAAATGACTTTAAAATCTTGGAAGACAATATTGACGCAAGACTCAAATTAGAACTAACCTGAAACACCTACTCTGATATCGACCTGTTATCCGAATGAACATCTCTAATTTTAACCACTCGTTTACATTTTCCATTTGTTCTTTGTCTAATTTTCCTACTTAATTTTCCTTTCAATTAGAGACAAATGGAGTAGACATTGCTTGAAAGACAAGGGATTGTTTGTGGGTTTTTTTAGTGGGATTCTCTACTACAACACCCAACCTCCTGGTACTCATATTTCTATGACAACTCAGTTGTATAACCCCAATAAAAAAGGGATTTTCTTTATATTTTTGGGTACCTTCACCTGAAAGTAGGATGATTACACCTTGCATTGTCCTTCAAAATGGGGAAGTTGTGAAGGCCAAAATGACAGCTGCCATTTAAGTATCTGAGAAAGAAGATAGGACTTATTAGGACTTAGGAGTGGTTACTAGTTATCAGACCTACAAAATCTGGACATTTATCTTAGAAGGAAGGAAAGGGCAGGAATAGGATAGTATAGGGATCATTGACTGCAATGCCTTTTCTCTGTATTCTATTATTTGGTTTCTACAACTGGGAAGAGAAGAGATCTTCAGTTGCAGAATCCCACCTTTCTTTATCCTTCATTTATTGCCTCAGAAGTTATGATTCAGTCATCAATTTTGCAGGTGCTCCTCCTTCAAACCTCCTTTAATTAAGTTTCTTACTTTTGGCGGTGTTTGGTTCATGGCTTTTAGCTTAGTTTTTTGGTTGGTTTTTGGCTTTTGGTTTATTGGTTGGTCAAACAGCCAATAAGTGTGGTAAATGACTTGTAAAGCAACTGAAGGCTTTTAAGCCAAAATGAAAAGGCTGCTCCAACTAGCTTTTTTGCTTAGCTTTTGGCTTGTTGGCTCACTTTTTCTCTAACACACAGCTAATATTCAATACTCAAATTTACAAAACATCTCCCTAACAGCTGGCTTTTTCAGCTAGCTTAAAAGCCAACAAAAATGGCTAACAATTCTAGTTGGTCAAACAAGCTAATTAAAAAAGCCAACAGTCAACAACTAATTGTCAAACACCTTCTTTCTCAAATTTTCATTTTGGTTTATTCGTTTTTCATTTTTATTTTTGGTTATATCTCACGCTTTTTTTCTTTTTATTTTCATTCATATGTTTAATTTATTTTTTCATCTCATTCACACGTTTTGGCATAAGTCTAGGGACATAGGATTTTCTTTAACTCCTTCAAACTTGTTTTTAATAAACTTTATTTATATCCTCCACAAAAATAATTTTTAAATTAAAATAAAAAATTATCATAAATATCGACTTTTCTGCTATTTGAGTCACTTTTTACTCTAATATATAACTAATAATAATAGACAAAATTTCATAACTAATGAATAAAACTAAATAAAAGAAAATTGGAAGACTAATATGAAAAAAAAAAAAAAAAAAAAAAAACTCCATGGAAAATGTGAATTTGACATAATAAAGTTTGTTTTGTTGTGGGAAGATTTGCTGGAGACAAACAAGGTATCTTTTGAGTCAATCAGGGTTTGATCTACCATCTGATGTGACTTGTAATGCTAGTTTTGATAAGTCGTATTCGTACTCATGCCAGACTCCTACTTCTTCTCAATAAACTGCCACGCTATTTTCTTACATGAGACTGTTTTCCGGTAAAGTATATAAAAATTTGCACTTTTTGTTTTTGGAAGAGACCGTCTCTAAATAAGATGATTATAAATAAGTATTTTATGTTTTCATAATATGTATAAGTATAAAAAAAATTTGGAGTTATTTTAAGAAGAGATAGTTCCTTGATAAGACGACTATAAATAAGGATTTTATATTCTTATAATATGTATAAGATAATAAATACTATAATTTGAATTTGGGGAAAAAATATGATTTGAATGAAAGATGGTAGAATTATGGTTTATGTTTTGTGAAAAAAAGTTAAAAATGATGGCATTTAAAATAGTGAGTCGTATAAATAGGCGTACAGCAGCCTTTAAAGCTTCGAAATTAACATTTGCTAACGTTTTATATGCAAAAAGGTCACGGTGGAACAATTTGGTAAACCTTAGAGTTATACTGTAGATTTTTTAAAAGTTTTAGTTACCATGTGGGACCCAAAACATCAGGGTTACCACGTGAAATTTCCCAAAA